>NC_053028.1:567818576-568115926 GCF_003073215.2 Triticum urartu
CCGGGAGCTTTTGCTTCAACGGAACAAGCCCTAGGGCTTGCCGGAGCAAACTGCTCCTCAGCGTCTTCGGTGTTGATCTTGGGGACCTTCTTGGCGGCGGCTTCGGGAAGCTCTGCCGGCAGGTAGTCACCAGGAATCAACTTCCTCTTCTTGCTTTGTCCAGTTGATGGTGTCACGGACGGTTGAGTCAGCTTGAGCACAAAGGTCCCTGGTTCCACAGGTAACTTAAGTGCGGCGCACTTCGACAGGCCATCTGCAATGGCGTTTTGAGTTCTCGGAACGTGCTCCATTTGTAGGCCGTCAAAGCGCTCTTCTAGCTTTCTCACTTCGTCGACGTAAGCTTCCATCAACGAACTCTGATAATTCTTGTTTACTTGGCGGACGACAAGCTGTGAGTCACCCCTGACAATGAGCTTCTTAATCCCAAGGTCTGCCGCGATCCTGAGATCGGCAAGCAATCCCTCATACTCTGCAGTATTGTTTGTTTCTTGCTCCTTGGGAAAGTGCATCTGGACTATGTACTTGAGGTGCTCTCCGGTGGGCGCGATAAGCAGCGCGCCAGCGCCGGCGCCTTGCAGCGAGAAGGCACCATCAAAGTACATCAGCCACTCTTTGCTCGCTTCTTTGTCGGGGATGCTCGTCTCCGGAATTTCTTCGTCCGGAGTTGGCGTCCATTCCGCTATGAATTCTGCCAATGCTCTGCTCTGGATAGTTGAAGTGCTTTCAAACTTGAGACCAAAGCTTGACAGTTCCAGTGCCCACTCAACAATCCTGCCTGTCGCTTCAGGATTCTGCAGTATCCTCTTCAGCGGAAAGCGAGTGACCACTGTGATCTCGTGTGCTTGGAAGTAATGGCGCAGCTTTCTCGAGGCCATGAGAAGGCCGAAAAGCAGTTTCTGCACACCAGAGTACCTTGACCAAGCCCCCTGCAAGAGCGAACTGACAAAGTAAACTGGGCGCTGCACCGTTTTCTTGCGTATCTCTTCGTGTATCAGCGCGGGTTCATCTCTGTCGGGACCAGAGCTTGTCGGGGAAGCCCCCTACTTGTCGCTGGATGCGCTTGCCGCGGTTGCTGGCTCATCATCCGCCTCCCGCTCTGCCACTAACGCAGCACTAACCACTTGATTGGTTGCCGCTATGTACAGCAGCAACTTCTCTTGTGGCTTAGGCGCGACAAGTATTGGAGGGGAGGACAGGTATCTCTTCAGGTCTTGCAGCGCAGCCTCCGCGTCCGGAGTCCATTTCATTGGACCTGCCTTTTTCAATAGTTTGAAAAACGGTAGGGCGCGCTCAGCAGACCGAGAGATAAACCTGCTGAGAGCAGCCACGCAACCGGCAAGTTTCTGAACATCTTTGACGCGCTTCGGGGCTTCAATCTGCTCAATGGCCCTGGTCTTGTTGGGGTTGGCTTCAATTCCCCGCTGAGACACGAAGAACCCGAGAAGCTTGCCGGAGGGAACTCCGAACACGCACTTCTCTGGGTTGAGCTTGAGGCTGATCTTGCGCAGATTTGCAAAAGTCTCGTCCAAGTCTTGGATCAGGGTTGCTCTGTTCTTGCTCTTGACCACTATATCATCCATGTAGGCTTCCACATTTCTGTGTATTTGTGGCCCAAGAGCAATATGGACTACTCTTGCAAATGTCGAACCAGCATTCTTTAATCCAAAAGGCATCCGTACGAAGCAGTACCTGCCACATGGAGTAATAAATGCGGTCTTCTCCTCATCCTCTTCTGCCATGAAGATCTGATGATACCCGGAGTACGCATCAAGGAACGAAAGCAAATCACATCCAGCTGTGGAGTCAACAATCTGGTCAATGCGCGGCAAAGGAAACGGGTCTTTGGGACAAGCTTTGTTAACATCGGTGAAATCGATGCAAAGCCTCCATTTTCCGTTTGCCTTGCGCACGACTACAGGATTGGCCAACCACGTGGGATGGAGCACTCCTCTGACGAGGCCTGCTGCTTCCAGTTTCTTGATTTCCTCTGCAATGAATTCTTGGCGCTCCACCGCCTGATTCCGGACTTTCTGCTTGACGGGCCGCGCATGAGGACAGACAGCAAGGTGGTGCTCAATCACTTTCCTGGGAACACCGGGGATGTCAGACGGTTGCCATGCAAACACGTCGACGTTCGCCCGCAGGAAAGCAACGAGCGCGCTTTCCCTATTTAGGGTCAAGCGTGGCACTGATGGTGAAGGTACCACCAGCGCCATCCTCCTTGGCGGACACCTTCTTCGTCTCTGGTGGAGCTGCCATCGTCTTCTTGTGCTTGCCGGTGAAGCTCGATGGTGCGTCCTCGACGGCAGCGCAGCGCTCCAAAGGGGCGCGCTTGCCGGAGTGGGCACCAGAGCTTTTGCCGGACTTGGTCTTCTTACCGGTGGAGCTCGATGGTGCGTCCTCAACGGCAGCGCAGCACTCCGAAGAGGTGCGCTTGCCGGAGTGGGCATCAGAGCTCTTGCCGGACTTGGTCTTCTTGCCGGTGGAGCTCGATGGTGCGTCCTCGACGGCACCGCAGCACTCCGAAGAGGTGCGCTTGCCGGAGTGGGCATCAGAGCTCTTGCCGGACTTGGTCTTCCCGGAGCTCGATGGTGCGTCCTCAACGGTAGCGCAACACTCCGAAGAGGTGCGCTTGCCGGAGTGGGCACCAGAACTCCTGCCGGACTTGGTCCTCTTGGTCCCGGGAGCTTCAGCGGCAAGTGGGTCGCGGTCTGCCATGGCTGCTGCTTCCCGGTAGATCTTGTCGGCACAGATAAGAGCGTCCTTCTTGTCGCCAGGGACAGAAATGATGCTTATCGGGCCTGGCATCTTCAGCACGTTATACGCGTAGTGAGAGGCCGCCATGAACTTGGCGAGTGCTGGACGGCCAAGTATCCCATTGTAAGGCAACGGGATATCGGCAACGTCGAACGTGACCCTCTCAGTCCTGAAGTTCAACTCGCTGCCGAATGTTACCGGCAGCGTGACCTTCCCCTTCGGCTTGCTCCTTCCCGGGTTGATTCCTTGGAATGTGCCGGTCTCTTCGAGCTCGCCGTCAGGGATCTGGAGTTTTCGGAGCACAGCGGAGGAGATCAGGTTTAAGCCGGCCCCGCCGTCGACTAGCATCTTGGTGACCTTGAGGTTGTGGATGGTTGGTGAAACCAACATCGGCAGACACCCGACCGCGGTTGTGCGATCTGGGTGGTCCTCAATGTCAAAGATGATAGGCGTGCTGGACCACTTCAGAAGCTTGCGCGATTCGATGGGTGGTTCCGCTGCATTGACTTCCCGCACCCACTGTTTGAGTTGGCGGTGCGAGGTATGCAGGGAAGCACCCCCGTCAACGCACAAGACCTCTGTGGCTTTCTGAAACTCCTGCTCACTGGTCTCAACGTCATCCATGTCTTCATCCTCACCGTCGTCTTCGTCGTTGTCGCGACCGCGGGGAGGTCTGTCTCCTTGCCGCTGCTTGGCCTTGCCACGGCGTCCTTCCTGGCCGGTGCGCTTCTGGCCAGGTTTCTCGGCACCCCCTTGGGCTCTCTCCTTGTCGCGCCGCTCGTACTCAGCCCTCTGTTGCTGGACGAGCTGCTCGACCTTCTTGCAGCTCTGGAGGTCATGGCCCTTGGTGCGGTGAATCTTACAGTATTGCTTGCTGGAGCCGTCCCGCTTGTCGGCGACCGCCACAGCCTGATAGTTGGTGCACGCGGCAACTTCCTTGCCGGATCTACCAACTGTAGCCTTCGTGGCGTCACCTTCATTGCCGGACTGCTCCACGACCAGCACCTCGTTGTTCTGCTTCTTCCTGTTGTTGCGCCGCCGGCTTCTCTTTGCCGGGGTGGCATCCTCACTGTCAGATCCTCCTGCTCCAGTGCTTTCCCCGGGGAATTTCCTCCCCTCCTCAGCGCGTGCACACCTGTCGGCCAGGGCATAAAGCTCGCTGACGTCCCGAATCTTGCACATCGCCAACTCCTCCCGCATCTTGCGGTTACGCACGTTCTGATGGAACGCGCTGATTACCGCGGCAAGGTGGATATTTGGGATGTTGTGGTGAACACGGCTGAACCTCTGGATGTACTGGCGCAGGGGCTCTCCTTCCTTCTGGACGAGCAGATGAAGATCGCTCTCTTGGCCATGAGGTTTGTGGCCGCCTGTGAAGGCGCCAACAAACTGATGGCATAGCTCGGCCCAGGAGGATATGGAGTTGTCCGGCAAGTGCATGAGCCAGGACCTGACGTTGGGCTTAGGCACCAGCGGGAAGTAGTTGGCAAGGATCTTGTCGTCTCGTCCCCCAGCAGCCTGCACCGCGATGGTGTAGATGCTGAGGAACTCCGACGGATGCAACTTGCTGTCGTACTTCTCTGGTACATCTGGCTTGAAGTTCTTCGTACTGGGCCACTGGACTTGCCGCAGCTCACGAGTGAACGCAGGGCAACCTACCGGGTACGGTAAATCGCCTGGTTCCCCTGCCGCATGCATGTCAACAGAGGGCCCAGCGCGCTGGTCTGACTGACGTCGCGCTTCTCTCCGGCGCTCGATGCGAGTACGAGCGTCTTCCCGCTGCCGTTCTTGAAGAACTTGGTGCTGATCGCGACGAGCTCGAGGATCAGACGACGCGGTGGAGTCGCTGTCGAGGTGGATCCGGAGAGTCGGTGATCTTGGCCTTCGGGTGGGGAGTGCATAGTAGTTGCACCCCCACCAGTCTTGTCTCCACTGGTTCGCGCCTGGCTGACTCGCTGCGGCTGCAACGTGCTCGGCTGCCGAGGAGTGTCGCCGTTGGCGAAGCCGATGAGACTCTGGATAGTGGCCCTCCAGTCGTCGATCTTGTCCGTCGCTGGAGGGTAGTCTAGGAGCAGCTGGGCTCGCGCCAGAGCTTCCGCTGCGGTGGCGGGCGGCGGTAGCGAACGGTGCGAAGAGCGGGATACGCTCGGACTCCTAACCACGTTAGGAGGAGCAGTATCCCGTCCAGGCGACCGCGTCTCGCTCGCGCCGGCTTGTTGACATGCATGGTGGTCCTGGGCGCTCTGAGATCCACCAGCTCGATCTTGATCCAGCGAGCGCATGGTACCGTGAGTATCATGACGCTGCCGGTCCCGCGCCTCCTGAGATGGGCGCGGTGCATGCACGGACGCCGAGGTCTTGGAGGGCGCCCGGTCGTTGTGGGAGCCGGCCACGCCGCCGATGGGCAGCGCCGCCTTGCTCTGGGACCTGGCAGCACCGAGAGTTCCCTCGTCGTTGCGTGCCCTTCCGCCGGCGCCTGCCCCACCATCCGTTTGCTCCGGCGGTGGGTGGCTCGGCGCGGACGGAGCAGCTGCCTCCGAAACCTTCTTCTTCGGCGGCATGTTGATGAAGAAGATGAAGATCTAGCTCGCAAGAACGCCGGATCTGATTCACACAACTTCGACGCCCCCTACCTGGCGCGCCAGAGATGCCGGGGTTGCTGATCCACGGGCACCTATGGGACCGGCAGTCCGGGTCCCTTTTGGTTCGGCGGGGGGCGGAGGTCGCACGAAGAGCAGATCGAGGCGAAGCAAGCGGGCGGTTTGGTCGTGCGAGGAGTAAATCGAAGCGAAGCACGCGAGCGATTTACCCAGGTTCGGGCCGCACGGATGCGTAAAACCCTACTCCTGCTTTGTGGATTGGTATTGATTCCTAGCTCGGGAGTGAGATCGAGCGTGAGTGTGTGGAATTGCTCGACCGAACCTCGCGAGAGCTCTCGAGGTGGCCGACCCCCCTCTACGTTGCACACGGGCCTCCTTTTATACTCAAGGGGTTACCGACATAGGGCAACGGAGGGCAAAAGGGGAAAGGGTGCCGTGGGTAGGCATAGCTAGGTGCTGTAGTAGGCACAGCTAGTGGCTACAGTGTTATCATACCTAACCCTGACGGCAGGGGACAAGGGCATTAAATGCCCGTCTGTGTCGCCTAGACAGCACCGAAAGGGACCGCTAGGGACGCCACCGTCTTGCCACAATGGTTGTCTTGTCAGCGCCTGCGTGCCACCGCACGCCCCTAGCTGCACAGCCTCATGCCACGTGCGCTTGGGAGGGGCCCCAGAGCGACACGTGGGTGGATGTGCTGGAGCGCGGGCGTGGAGTGGGGGCTTGCCGCGGCAAGCGCCTTGCCGCGGCCGTCGACTTGTCGCGTCCGGGAGCTTGTCGCTCACCGGGCCTTGTCGGGGCGCGTAGCGCGCCGCGGCAAGTTCCTTGGAATGCCTTGGATGGCCTTCCCGGCAAGCGCCTCTTGCCGGGGCCATGGGATGCTTCTGATGGCCTTCCCGGCAAGCTCCTCTTGCCGGGGTCTTGCCTTCTTCCCGGCAAGCTCCTCTTGCCGGGGTCTTGTCTTGGGTACTTTGTTCTTGAATGGTCTTCAAAGGGACCACGGAGGATCTTGGCGGTGCCCTGGCAGGCCTTGCCGCGGGACGCTGCGACTGCCCGTGCACAAGTTCGGGGTACTAAGGGTACCCCTACTTTAGTACACCGACATAGAGAGTCTCTTGTTTTGTCACTTTCATATACTAGCGGGAATTCTTCATTATAGAACTTGGCTTGTATATTCCAACAATGGGTCTCCTCAAGTGCCCTAGGTCTTCGTGAGCAAGCAAGTTGGATGCACACCCATTTAGTTTATTTTGTTGAGCTTTCATACATTTATAGCTCTAGTGCATCCGTTGCATGGCAATCCCTACTCCTTGCATTAACATCAATCGATGGGCATCTCCATAGCCCATTGATTAACCTTGTTGATGTGAGACTTTCTCCTTTTTTGTCTTCTCCACATAACCCCCCTCATTATATTCTATTCCCCCATAGTGCTATGTCCATGGCTCGCGCTCATATATTGCGTGAAAGTTTATAGGTTTGAGATTACTAAAGTATGACACAATTGTTTGGCTTGTCATCGGGGTTGTGCATGATGAGAGCATCCTTGTGTGACGAAAATGGAGCATGACTAAACTATATGAT
This sequence comes from Triticum urartu, assembly GCF_003073215.2. Taxonomy (NCBI): domain Eukaryota; kingdom Viridiplantae; phylum Streptophyta; class Magnoliopsida; order Poales; family Poaceae; genus Triticum; species Triticum urartu. The sequence continues at coordinate 567,825,518 of NC_053028.1, forward strand.
TTTGTAGGGATGAACTTTCTTTGGCCATGTTATTTTGAGAAGACATAATTGCTTAGTTAGTATGCTTGAAGTATTATTATTTTTATGTCAATATGAAATTTTGTCTTGAATCTTTCAAATCTGAATATTCATGCCACAATTAAGAAGAATTACATCAAAATTATGCCAAGTAGCACTCCGCATCAAAAATTCTGTTTTTATCATTTACCTATTCGAGGACGAGCAGGAATTAAGCTTGGGGATGCTTGATACATCTCCAACGTATCTATAATTTTTGATTGATCCATGCTATATTATCTACTGTTTTGGACATTATTGGGCTTTATTATCCACTTCTATATTATTTTTGGGACTAACCTATTAACCGGAGGCCCAGCCCAGAATTGTTGTTTTTGCCTATTTTAGGGTTTCGAAGAAAAGGAATATCAAACGGAGTCCAAACGGAAGGAAACCTTCGGGAACGTGATTTTCTCAACAAACAAGACCCAGGAGACTTGAACCCTACGTCAAGACACAAAAGAGGAGGCCACGAGGTACGGTGGTGCGCCTACTCCCCTAGGCGCGCCCTCCACCCTCGTCGGCCCCCTGCTGCTCCACCGACGTACTCCTTCCTCCTATATATATACCTATGTACCCCTAAACAATCAGATACGGAGCCAAAACCCTAATTCCACCGCCGCAACTTTCTGTATCCACGAGATCCCATCTTGGGGCCTGTTCCGGAGCTCCGCCGGAGGGGGCATCAATCACGGAAGGCTTCTACATCAACACCGTAGCCCCTTCGGTGAAGTGTGAGTAGTTTACCTCAGACCTACGGGTCCATAGTTAGTAGCTAGATGCTTCTTCTCTCTTTTTGGATCTCAATACAATGTTCTCCCCCTCTCTTGTGGAGATCTATTCGATGTAATCTTCTTTTTGCGGTGTGTTTGTTGAGACCAATGAATTGTGGGTTTATGATCAAGTCTATCTATGAACAATATTTGAATCTTCTCTGAATTCTTTTATGTATGATTGGTTATCTTTGCAAGTCTCTCCGAATTATCAGTTTGGTTTGGCCTACTAGATTGATCTTTCTTGCAATGGGAGAAGTGCTTAGCTTTGGGTTCAATCTTGCGGTGTCCTTTCCCAGTGACAGTAGGGGCAGCAAGGCACGTATTGTATTGTTGCCATCGAGGATAACAAGATGGGGTTTTCATCATATTGCATGAGTTTATCCCTCTACATCATGTCATCTTGCTTAAGGCGTTACTCTATTTTCATTAACTTAATACTCTAGATGCATGCTGGATAGCGGTCGATGAGTGGAGTAATAGTAGTAGATGCAGGCAGGAGTCGGTCTACTTGTCTCGGACGTGATGCCTATATACATGATCATACCCAGATATTCTCATAACTATGCTCAATTCTGTCAATTGCTCAACAGTAATTTGTTCACCCACCGTAGAATACTTATGCTCTCGAGAGAAGCCACTAGTGAAACCTATGGCCCCCGGGTCTATCTTCATCATATTAATCTACCAATACTTAGTTATTTCCTTTTTCTTTTACTTTGCTTTTATTTTACTTTGCATCTTTATCATAAAAATACCAAAACATATTATCTTATCATATCTATCTATCAGATCTCACTCTCTTAAGTGGCTGTGTAGGGATTGACAACCCCTTAACGCGTTGGTTGCGAGGATTTATTTGTTTTGTGCAGGTACGAGGGACTCGCGCGTAGCCTCCTACTGGATTGATACCTTGGTTCTAAAAAACTGAGGGAAATACTTGCGCTACTTTGCCGCATCATCCCTTCCTCTTCGGGGAAAACCAACGCAGTGCTCAAGAGGTAGCACGTATCCGACTATGGAAGATATCAGCCTGCCGAGAGGGTGCGCGAGAGGCCTGGGCCATGGTGAAAATGCGGCATACGAAGCTGAATCCAAATCACATGGCCCGGGTCAGACCGCTAGGGTCAAATGGGTAAGAAATTCCCGTTAGTTTAGTATATGACCAAGTAGAGGTGGTCGCTAGATATTCCCAGTAGGATTGTAAGTTAGATAGCCTGCTGCAGGGTATAGAGGAGGAAATTTGTGAGTCGAAATGACTATGTATTTTTTTCGTGTAGCTGAACTGTAAAACGATTGTCATGGCATACCTTTTCGCTTTGCCCTCTGGACCCGAAGGCGCGGAGTGTTTCCGAGTACCCGTGCAGCCGAATAGATCGAGGTATGTGTGGAAACCAGGCGTAGGGGTCATAGTTGCTCGAAAAGACAAGTTGTATTCGGCTAGTTATGTTATATTACATTATGTAAGAAACATCTTCCAGAGAGAATAGTTCCATTAAGGGTTCCTTTCCCTGGGTGTGCATGCGTTAGACCGCATGTCCAAATTGTGATTGAAAAAATCGTAGTATATATATATATGTATATATATATGTATATATATATATCTTCTGGGGGTTCGCAAATGGAGCAAATGCAAAAAAACATCTTTAATTCACCGACTGAAGATTCCCTTAAGAACTCTAGCTTCCGGCTTCACCTAGTCTGAGGTACACTTCCAGATGACCCGACAGTAACAATCACAGAGGTGCTCCCTTTATGCCCTAGCCGAACTAATGGGAACGTAGGGCATAAGCACAGGAGCCAGGCAACCCAGCTTGGCCAAAACTTAAGTCATATTGATGCATATAATGGCGAAGAAAAGGTACATATGGGGAAAACGCATATGTGATGAACTTGATGCCCAGAGAATAATAGCAAGCTTCTGTACAAGAAGCCCCGAGGTATATGGACATACATATTTGAAGGCATATGTGTGCGTCCGAGGTGCACGGTCTAACCGCATGAAAGCTTTAAGGCTAAAGAGAAAAAGTAAAAGAGAGAGAGAGAAAGAAAAAAGTATTATGGAAATAGCAGGGAGAGGGAGACGCACAAAGAGTTCGGCGCTTAGGCATAGAATCTTTGGAGTCTGGCCGTGTTCCAGGGGTTCGGCTCGAGGCGATTGTCTGACGCATCATGCAGGTGGTACGCTCCTCCGGTGAGGACTTCGTCAATGATGAAGGGACCCTCCCATTTGGGCTTGAGTTTGTCCTTTTTCTTCTCCGGCAAGCGTAGAACGAGTTCACCAACGTTATAAGTCTTGGCCCGTACTTCTCTGCTTTGATATTTGTGGGCCTGTTGTTGATAAAACGCGGAACGGGCTTTTGCAACGTCACGCTCCTCCTCTAGGGCGTCTAGGCTGTCCTGCCGATCGAGCTCGGCCTCTCTCTCTTTGTACATGCGCACCCGAGGTGAGTCATGTATAATGTCGCAGGGTAGCACAGCCTCTGCGCCGTACACCATGAAAAAAGGTGTGTATCCGGTAGTTCGGTTGGGCGTGGTCCGCAGCCCCCAGAGTACGGAGTCAAGCTCCTCGACCCAGTGTGTGTCTGATTCCTTCAAAGACCGCACCAGCCTGGGTTTGTTTTCTCTCATTATAAGATCGTTGGCCCGTTCGACTTGACCGTTTGTCTGCGGATGATAGACAGAGGCGTAATCGAGCTTGATGCCCAGATTAGCGCACTAGGTTTTCACTTCGTCGGCTGTGAAATTAGAGCCGTTATCAGTGATGATGCTATGTGGGACACCATAACAGTGTACGACGCCGGATATAAATTCTATCACCGGCCCGGACTCAGCCGTTTTAACTGGTTTGGCCTCTATCCACTTAGTGAATTTATCCACCATGACCAGTAGATATATTTTCTTATGGCTTCCTCCTTTAAGGGGTCCAACCATGTCCAGTCCCCAGAGCACAAAAGGCCAAGTGATGGGGATTGTTTGTAGGGAAGTGGGGGGCATGTGGCTTTGATTGGTGAAGAGTTGGCATCCGACGCAACATTGGACAAGGTCCTGTGCATCTGCTTGGGCCGTCGGCCAATAAAACCCTGTACGGAAGGCCTTGCTAACAAGGGCCCGAGCTGCGGCATGGTGCCCGCCGAGACCGGCATGAATCTCAACCGGGAGCTGCCGGCTCTCCTCCTCAGAGATGCATCTTTGAAGGACTTGTTGGGGAACGTAGCAGAATTTTAAAATTTTCTACGCATCACCAAGATCAATCTATGGAGTCATCTAGCAACGAGGGGGAGAGGAGTGCATCTACATACCCTTGTAGATCACGATCGGAAGCGTTCAGAGAACGGGGATGGTGGAGTCGTACTCGCCGTGATCCAAATCACCGATGACCAAGTGCCGAACAGACGGAACCTCCGCGTTCAACACACGTACGGAGCGGATGACGTCTCCTCCTTCTTGATCCAGCAAGGGGGAGGAGAGGTTGATGAAGATCCAGCAGCACGACGACGTGGTGGTGGATGCAGCAGTGATCGCAGCAGGGCTTCGCCGAGCTTCTGCGAGAGGGAGAGGTGTAGCAGGGGAGAGGGAGGCGCCAAGGCTTGGGGTGCGGCTGCCCTCCCTCCCCCCTCCTTTATATAGGCCCCCTGGGGGGCGCCAGCCCTGGAGATGGGATCTCCCAAGGGGGCGGCGGCCAAGGGGGGTGGAGTGCCCCCCAAGGCAAGTGGAGGCACCCCCCCACCCTAGGGTTTCCAACCCTAGGCGCAGGGGGCCCAAGGGGGGGGCGCACCAGCCCACTATGGGCTGGTTCCCCTCCCCACTTCCGCCCATGGGGCCCTCCGGGATGGGTGGCCCCACCTGGTGGACCCCCGGGACCCATCCGGTGGTCCCGGTACAATACCGGTGACCCCAAATCTTTCCCGATGGCCGAAACTACACTTCCTATATATAATTCTTCACCTCCGGACCATTCCGGAACTCCTCGTGACGTCCAGGATCTCATCCGGGACTCCGAACAACTTTCGGATTACTGCATACTCATATCTCTACAACCCTAGCGTCACCGAACCTTAAGTGTGTAGACCCTACGGGTTCGGGAGACAAGCAGACATGACCGAGACGACTCTCCGGTCAATAAACAACAGCGGGATCTAGATACCCATGTTGGCTCCCACATGCTCCTCGATGATCTCATTGGATGAACCACGATGTCAAGGACTTAATCAATCCCGTATTCAATTCCCTTTGTCAATCGGTATGTTACTTGCCCGAGACTCGATCGTCGGTATCCCAATACCTTGTTCAGTCTCGTTACCGGCAAGTCACTTTACTCGTACCATAATGCATGATCCCGTGATCAACCACTTGATCACATTGAGCTCATTATGATGATGTATTACCGAGTGGGCCCCAAGATACCTCTCCGTCATACGGAGTGATAAATCCCAGTCTCGATTCGTGCCAACCCAACAGACACTTTCGGAGATACCTGTAATGTACCTTTATAGTCACCCAGTTACGTTGTGACGTTTGTCACACCCAAGGCACTCATACGGTATCCGGGAGTTGCACAATCTCATGGTCTAAGGAAATGATACATGACATTCAGAAAAGCTACAGCAAACGAACTACACGATCTTTGTGCTATGCTTAGGTTTGGGTCTTGTCCATCACATCATTCTCCTAATGATGTGATCCCGTTATCAATGACATCCCCATGTCCATAGCCAGGAAACCATGACTATCTATTGATCAACGAGCTAGTCAACTAGAGGCTCACTAGGGACACATTGTGGTCTATGTATTCACACATGTATTACGATTTCCGGATAATACAATTATAGCATGAATAATAGACAATTATCATGAACAAGGAAATATAATAATCATTTTATTATTGCCTCTAGGGCATATTTCCAACAGTCTCCCACTTGCACTAGAGTTAATCATCTAGTTACATTGTGATGAATCGAACACCCATGGAATTCTGGTGTTGATCATGTTTTGCTCTAGGGAGAGGTTTAGTCAACGGATCTGCTACATTCAGGTCCGTATGTACTTTACAAATTTCTATGTCTCCATTTTGAACACTTTCACGAATGGAGTTGAAGCGACGCTTGATATGCCTGGTCTTCCTGTGAAACCTGGGCTCCTTGGCAAGGCAATAGCTCTAGTGTTGTCACAGAAGAGAGTCATCGGCCCCAACGCATTGGGTATGACTCCTAGGTCGGTGATGAACTCCTTCACCCAGATTGCTTCTTGTGCTGCCTCCGAGGCTGCCATGTACTCCGCTTCACATGTAGATCCCGCCACCACGCTTTGCTTGCAACTGCACCAGCTTACTGCCCCACCATTCAAAATATACACGTATCCGGTTTGTGACTTAGAGTCATCCAAATCTGTGTCGAAGCTAGCATCGACATAACCCTTTACGACGAGCTCTTCGTCATCTCCATAAACGAGATATATTTCCTTAGTCCTTTTCAGGTACTTCAGGATATTCTTGACCGCTATCCAGTGTTCCATGCTGGGATTACTTTGGCACCTTCCTACCAAACTTACGGCAAGGTTTACATCAGGTCTGGTACACAGCATAGCATACATGATAGACCCTATGGCTGAGGCATAGGGGACGACACTCATCTTTTCTCTATCTTCTGGCGCGGTTGGGCTTTGAGCCGTGCTCAATCTCGTACCTTGCAATACAGGCAAGAACCCCTTCTTTGACTGATCCATTTTGAACTTCTTCAATATCTTGTCAAGGTACGTACTCTGTGAAAGACCAATGAGGCGTCTCGATCTATCTCTATAGATATTGATGCCTAATATATAAGCAGCTTCTCCAAGGTCCTTCATTGAAAAACACTTGTTCGAGTAGGCCTTTATGCTTTCCAAGAATTCTATATCATTTCCCATCAACAATATGTCATCCACATACAATATGAGAAATGCTATAGAGCTCCCACTCACTTTCTTGTAAATGCAGGCTTCTCCATAAGTCTGCATAAACCCAAACGCTTTGATCATCTCATCAAAGCGAATGTTCCAACTCCGAGATGCTTGCACCAGCCCATAAATCGAACGTTGGAGCTTGCACACCTTGTCAGCATTCTTAGGATCGACAAAACCTTCCGGCTGCATCATATACAATTCTTCCTTAAGGAAACCATTAAGGAATGCCGTTTTGACGTCCATTTGCCATATTTCATAATCATAGAATGCGGCAATTGCTAACATGATTCGGACGGACTTCAGCTTCGCTACAGGTGAGAAAGTCTCATCATAGTCAACCCCTTGAACTTGTCGATAACCCTTAGCGACAAGCCGAGCTTTATATATGGTCACATTACCATCCGCGTCTGTCTTCTTCTTAAAGATCCATTTATTTTCTATGGCTCGCCGATCATCGGGCAAGTCAGTCAAAGTCCATACTTCGTTTTCATACATGGATCCTATCTCGGATTTCATGGCCTCTAGCCATTTGTCGGAATCCGGGCCCGCCATCGCTTCTTCATAGTTCGAAGGTTCACCATTGTCTAACAACATGATTTCCAAGACAGGGTTGCCGTACCACTCTGGTGCGGAACGTGTCCTTGTGGACCTACGAAGTTCAGTAGCAACTTGATCTGAAGTTTCATGATCATCATCATTAACTTCCTCTCTAGTCGGTGCAGGCACCTCAGGAACATTTTCCTGAGTTGCATCACTTTCCGGTTCAAGAGGCAATACTTCATCAAGTTCTACTTTCCTCCCACTTACTTCTTTCGAGAGAAACTCTTCCTCTAGAAATGGCAACAAAGATCTTGCCTTCGGATCTGAGGTAGAAGGTATACCCAATAGTTTCTTTAGGGTATCCTATGAAGACGCATTTTTCCGACTTGGGTTCGAGCTTTTCAGGTTGAAGTTTCTTGACATAAGCATCGCATCCCCAAACTTTTAGAAACGACAGCTTAGGTTTCTTCCCAAACCATAATTCATACGGTGTCATCTCAACGGATTTCGACGGAGCCCTATTTAAAGTGAATGCGGCAGTCTCTAAAGCATAGCCCCAAAATGATAGCGGTAAATCGGTAAGAGACATCATAGATCGCACCATATCTAATAGAGTGCGATTACGACTTTCGGACACACCATTACGCTGAGGTGTTCCAGGCGGCGTGAGTTGTGAAACTATTCCACATTTTCTTAAGTGTGTGCCAAATTCATGACTCAAGTATTCTCCCCCACGATCTGATTGCAAGAACTTGATTTTCCTGTCACGTTGATTCTCAACCTCACTCTGAAATTCCTTGAACTTTTCAAAGGTCTCAGACTTGTGTTTCATTAAGTAGACATACCCATATCTACTCAAGTCATCAGTGAGGGTGAGAACATAACGATAACCACCGCGAGCCTCAACACTCATTGGACCGCACACATCTCTATGTATGATTTCCAATAAGTTGGTTGCTCGCTCCATTGTTCCTGAGAACGGAGTCTTGGTCATTTTACCCATGAGGCATGGTTCGCACGTGTCAAATGATTTGTAATCAAGAGACTCTAAAAGTCCATCTGCATGGAGCTTCTTCATGCGTTTGACACCTATGTGACCAAGGCGGCAGTGCCACAAGTATGTGGGACTATCATTATCAACCTTACATCTTCTGGTATTCACACTATGAATATGTGTAGCATTACGCTCGAGATTCATTAAGAATAAATCATTCACCATCGGAGCATGACCATAAAACATATCTCTCATATAAATAGAACAACCATTATTCTCGGATTTAAATGAGTAGCCATCTCGAATTAAACGAGATCCTGATACAATGTTCATGCTCAAAGCTGGCACTAAATAACAATTATTGAGGTTTAAAACTAATCCCGTAGGTAAATGTAGAGGTAGCGTGCCGACGGCGATCACATCGACCTTGGAACCATTCCCGACGTGCATCGTCACCTCGTCCTTTGCCAGTCTCCGCTTATTCCGCAGCTCCTGCTTTGAGTTACAAATGTGAGCAACCGCACCGGTATCAAATACCCAGGAGCTACTACGAGTACTGGTAAGGTACACATCAATTACATGTATATCATATATACCTTTCATGATGCCGGCCTTCTTGTCCGCTAAGTATTTGGGGCAGTTCCGCTTCCAGTGAGCACTTCCCTTGCAATAAAATCACTCAGTCTCGGGCTTGGGTCCATTCTTTGGCTTCTTCCCGGCAGCTTGCTTACCGGGCGCGGCAACTCCCTTGCCGTCCTTCTTGAAGTTCTTCTTACCCTTGCCTTTCTTGAACTTAGTGGTTTTATTCACCATCAACACTTGATGTTCCTTTTTGATTTCTACCTCCGCAGATTTCAGTATTGAATATACCTCAGGAATGGTCTTTTCCATCCCCTGCATATTGAAGTTCATCACAAAGCTCTTGTAGCTCGGTGGAAGCGACTGAAGGATTCTGTCAATGACTGCGTCATTCGGGAGATTAACTCCTAGCTGAGTCAAGCGGTTATGTAACCCAGACATTGTGAGTATGTGCTCACTGACAGAACTATTTTCCTCCATTTTACAGCTGAAGAACTTGTCGGAGACTTCATATCTCTCGACTCGGGCATGAGCTTGAAAAACCATTTTCAGCTCTTCGAACATCTCATATGCTCCGTGTTTCTCAAAACTCTTTTGGAGCCCCGGTTCTAAGCTGTAAAGCATGCCGCACTGAACGAGGGAGTAATCATCAGCACGCTGCTGCCAAGCGTTCATAACGTCTTGGTTCTCTGGGATGGGTGCGTCACCTAGCGGTGCTTCTAGGACATAATCTTTCTTGGTAGCTATGAGGATGATCCTCAGGTTCCGGACCCAGTCCGTATTGTTGCTGCCATCGTCTTTCATCTTGGTTTTCTCTAGGAACGCGTTGAAGTTGAGGACAACGTGGGCCATTTGATCTACAAGACATATTGTAAAGATTTTAGACTAGGACATGATAATTGAGTTCATCTAATCAAATTATTCAATGAACTCCCACTCAGATAGACATCCCTCCAGTCATCTAAGTATAACATGATCCGAGTTAACTAGGTCGTGTCCGATCATCACGTGAGACGGACTAGTCAACATCAGTGAACATCTTCATGTTGATCGTATCTTCTATACGACTCATGCTCGACCTTTCGGTCTTCTGTGTTCCGAGGCCATGTCTGTACATGCTAGGCTCATCAAGTCAACCTAAGTGTATCGCGTGTGTAAATCTGGCTTACACCCGTTGTATTCGAACGTTAAAATCTATCACACCCGATCATCACGTGGTGCTTCGAAACAACAAACCTTCGCAACGGTGCACAGTTAGGGGGAACACTTTCTTGAAATTATTTCGAGGGATCATCTTGTTTAAGCTACCGTCGTTCTAAGCAAATAAGATGTAAAACATGATAAACATCACATGCAATCAAACAGTGACATGATATGGCCAATATCATTTGCTCCTTTGATCTCCATCTTCAGGGCTCCATGATCATCATTGTCACCGGCATGACACCATGATCTCCATCATCATGATCTCCATCATCGTGTCTTCTTGAAGTTGTCTCGTCATCTATTACTTCTACTACTATGGCTAACGCTTTAGCAATAAAGTAAAGTAATTACATGACGTTTATGTTGACACATAGGTCATAAATCATAGACAACTCCTATGGCTCCTGCTGGTTGTCATACTCATCGACATGCAAGTCGTGATTCCTATTACAAGAACATGATCAATCTCATACATCACATATATCATTCATCATTCATCACAACCTTTGGCCATATCACATCACAAAACACTTGCTGCAAAAACAAGTTAGACGTCCTCTAATTGTTGTTGCAAGTTTTTACGTGGCTGCTATAGGTTTATAGCAAGAACGTTTCTTACCTATGCCAAAACCACAACATGAATTGCCAGTTTCCATTTACCCTTCATAAGGACCCTGTTCATCGAATCCGATCCGACTAAAGTGGGAGAGACAGACACCCGCCAGCCACCTTATGCAACTAGTGCATGTCAGTCGGTGGAACCGGTCTCACGTAAGCATACGTGTAAGGTTGGTCTGGGCCGCTTCATCCCACGATGCCGCCGAATCAAGATAAGACTAGTAACGGCAAGCAAATTGACAATATCGACGCCCACAACTACTTTGTGTTCTACTCGTGCATAGTAACTACGCATAGACCTAGCTCATGATGCCACTGTTGGGGAACGTAGCAGAATTTTAAAATTTTCTATGCATCACCAAGATTAATCTATGGAGTCATCTAGCAATGAGGGAGAGAGGAATGCATCTACATACCCTTGTAGATCATGAGAGGAAGCATTCAGAGAACGGGGATGATGGAGTCGTACTCGCCGTGATCCAAATCACCGATGACCAAGTGCCGAACGGACGGCACCTCCGCGTTCAACACATGTACGGAGCGGATGACGTCTCCTCCTTCTTGATCCAGCAAGGGGGAAGGAGAGGTTGATGAAGATCCAGCGGCACGACAGTGTGGTGGTGGATGCAGCAGTGATCACAGCAGGGCTTCGCCGAGCTTCTGCGAGAGGGAGAGGTGTAGCAGGGGAGAGGGAGGCGCCAAGGCTTGGGGTGCGGCTGCCCTCCCTCCCCCCTCCTTTATATAGGCCCCCTGGGGGGCACCGGCCCTGGAGATGGGATCTCCCAAGGGGGCGGCGGCCAAGGGGGGTGGAGTGCCCCCCAAGGCAAGTGGAGGCGCCCCCCACCCTAGGGTTTCCAACCCTAGGCGCAGGGGGGGCCAAGTAGGGGGGGCGCACCAGCCCACTATGGGCTGGTTCCCCTCCCCACTTCAGCCCATGGGGCCCTCCGGGATGGGTGGCCCCATCCGGTGGACCCCCGGGACCCATGCAGTGGTCCTGGTACAATACCGGTGACCCCGAATCTTTCCCGATGGCCGAAACTACACTTCCTATATATAATTCTTCACCTCCAGACCATTCCGGAACTCCTCGTGATGTCCAGGATCTCATCCGGGACTCCGAACAACTTTTGGATTACTGCATACTCATATCTCTACAACCCTAGCGTCACCGAACCTTAAGTGTGTAGACCCTACGGGTTCGAGAGACAAGCAGACATGACCGAGACGACTCTCCGGTCAATAACCAACAGCGGGATCTGGATACCCATGTTGGCTCCCACATGCTCCTCGATGATCTCATCGGATGAACCACGATGTCGAGGACTTAATCAATCCCATATTCAATTCCCTTTGTCAATCGGTACGTTACTTGCCTGAGACTCGATTGTCGGTATCCCAATACCTTGTTCAGTCTCGTTACCGGCAAGTCACTTTACTCGTGCCGTAATGCATGATCCCGTGATCAACCACTTGATCACATTGAGCTCATTATGATAATGCATTACCGAGTGGGCCCCGAGATACCTCTCCGTCATACGGAGTGACAAATCCTAGTCTCGATTCGTGCCAACCCAACAGACACTTTCGGAAATACCTGTAATGTACCTTTATAGTCACCCAGTTATGTTGTGACGTTTGTCACACCCAAGGCACTCATACGGTATCCGGGAGTTGCAGAATCTCATGGTCTAAGGAAATGATACTTGACATTCAGAAAAGCTACAGCAAACGAACTACACGATCTTTGTGCTATGCTTAGGTTTGGGTCTTGTCCATCACATCATTCTCCTAATGATGTGATCCCGTTATCAATGACATCCCCATGTCCATAGCCAGGAAACCATGACTATCTGTTGATCAACGAGCTAGTCAACTAGAGGCTCACTAGGGACACATTGTGGTCTATGTATTCACACATGTATTACGATTTCCGGATAATACAATTATAGCATGAATAATAGACAATTATCATGAACAAGGAAATATAATAATCATTTTATTATTGCCTCTAGGGCATATTTCCAACAGGACTCCGGTAGCGCTTTTCTTATAGAGTTCTCCATTGTGAACCTTGTAGGACTTCGAACGCCGGACAATGCGGCAGGCCTCATTCTGATCCTCAGGAAGTTCATTCCTATTAAGGTAGGCCAAGAAGGGTTTGGTCCATGGGGCAATGACGGCCATAATGAGATGGGCAGATGGTGTTATTTCGGTGGCTGAGCCTCCAATGATATCGGTGTGTTCGGAATCTGGGGTTGTGTTCGGATCCGGACTAGCGTTGTTGCTTTCCCCTTGCCACACCATGGATGTCTTAAAAAGCCTTTCCAGAAAGATGTTAGGTGGGACTGGTTGCGCTTAGCACCGATACAAGCAAGAACGTCCGCCGCTTGATTACTTTCTCGGGCCACGTGATGAAACTCGAGTCCCTCGAACCGAGCTGACATTTTTAGGACGGTATTACGATAAGCCGCCATCTTCGGATCTTTGGTATCGAAGTCTCCATTTATTTGAGATATTTTGAGGTTTGAGTCCCCGCGCACTTCCAGGCGATGTATGCCCATGGAGACAGCCATCCAGAGACTATGCAATAAAGCCTCGTATTTGGTTGCATTATTGGAGTCTGTGTATAGTATTTGGAGTATGTACTGAACAACGTCTCCCGTGGGGGATGTCAAAACGATGCCCGCTCCCAGCCCTGCCAACATTTTGGAGCCATCAAAGTACATAACCCAGTTGGAATATGTGTCATACTCTTTAGGGAGTTCGGCCTTTGTCCATTCGGCGACGAAGTCAGCCAGTACTTGGGATTTAATAGCTCGACATGGTTTGTATGTAATATCAAATGGAAGGAGCTCAATGGCCCATTTGGCAATCCGGCCCATGGCATCGCGGTTGTTTATTATGTCATTGAGTGGTACTTCAGAAGCCACCATGATCGAACACTCCTGGAAGTAGTGTCGTAGCTTTCGGGATGCCATGAAGACCGCATATGCTATCTTTTGATAATAGGGGTACTGCAATTTGCATGGTGTAAGGATAGTGGATACGTAGTATACTGGCTTATGAAGCAAGAATTTATGTCCGTCCTGTTCTCGTTCAACGACGAGCACGACGCTCACCACTTGATGTGTTGTCGATATGTATAGCAGCATGGGTTCGCCGACATTTGGCGTGACCAGGATTAGGTTGCTCGCTAGGAGTGTTTTTATTTCTTCCAGTCCGACTGTTGTCGCGTTCGTCCACTCGAAGTGATCAGTTTTCCGCAGAAGGTGATAGAGTGGCAGTGCCTTTTCTCCCAATCTGGAGATAAAGCGGCTTAGAGCTACCACGCAACCCGCAAGTTTTTGGACTTGTTTAAGGTCTGTTGGCGTAGCCAACTATGACAGAGCTCGGATTTTGGCTGGATTTGCTTCAATTCCTCTATTGGAGATGATGAAGCCCAGCAGCTTTCCTACGGGGACGCCAAAAACACACTTTTCCAGATTGAGCTTAAATGTCATATGCTTAGAGGTTGTCAAATGTGCGGCGTAGGTCGTCTATTAGTGTTTTGACGTGCCTTGTCTTGATTACGACGTCGTCCACATAGGCTTCAATTGTCTTTCTGATCTGTTTCTCTAGGCATGTTTGGATCATGCGTTGGTAGGTGGCGCCAGCGTTCTTGAGCCCGAAGGGCATGGTGTTGAAGCAGAATGGCCCATATGGGGTGATGAATGGTGTTGCAGCTTGGTCGGACTCCTTCATTTTGATTTGATGGTATCCGGAATATGCGTCGAGGAAACACAGTGAGTCGTGTCCTGCAGTAGCATCAATGATTTGATCAATGCGGGGGAGGGAGGAGGGATCCTTAGGGAAAGCCTTATTGAGGTCTTTAAAATCGACGCACAAGTGCCAGGATTTATCCTTCTTTGGTACCATCACCAGGTTTGCCAGCTAGTCTGGATGTTTTATTTCTCTAATGAATCCGGCCTCGATTAGCTTGGCTAGATCCTCTCCCTTGGCATGACGTTTGGGTTCAGAAAAGCGTCGTAGTGTTTGTTTGACCTGTTTGTATTCCTTTAATATGTTGAGGCTGTGCTCGGCCAGTTTGCACGGGATACCTGGCATGTCAGAAGGGTGCTAGGCGAATATATCCCAGTTTTCGCGAAGAAAATCCCTTAGCGCGGCGTCGACCGTTGGGTCTAGTTGTGCCCCAATAGATGATGTCTTTTTGGGGTCCGTTGGATGGACCTGGAATTTGACTATTTCTTCCGCTGGCTTGAAGGAGGTGGACTTGGGGCGTTTGTCTAAGATCACATCGTCCCTGTCCACCGTGGAGTGCAGTGCGGTTAATTCTTCAGCCACGAGGGCTTCAGATAATGCCTCAAGGGCCAGGGATGCGGTTTTATTTTCGGCGCGGAGTGTTATGTCCGGATCACTGGCGAGAGTGATTATGCCTTTGGGCCCAGGCATCTTAAGCTTCATGTACCCGTAATGAGGTACAGCTTGGAAGCGTGTAAATGCCTCCAGCCCCAAAAGGGCGTGATATCCGCTATTGAAAGGGGCCACTTGGAAGGTTATTTCTTCAGACCGACAATTCTTCGGCGTGCCGAATACCACGTCGAGTGTTATTTTTCCCGCACATCGCACCTCCCGACTAGGAATAATTCCTCAGAAGGTCGTGCTGCTTTGCTCAATGCGGCTCCTGTCTATTTCCATTTTATGGAGTGTATCTTCATAGATGAGGTTTAGTCCGCTGCCGCCGTCCATTAGGACCTTGGTGAACCGAAAGCCGTCCACGATTGGACTGATGACCAAGGTGGCCGGTGCTCGGACTGTCCTGTATTTTCGTTCATCACCGGCATTAAAAGTTATAGCCGTGTCGTTCCAAGGGTTTATTGCTGTTATTTGACAGACTTCGGCGAGTCCGCGTAGTGCTCTTTTGCGCCTATTGTTTGAGGTGAATGTCTCGAAGACCGTCAATACTTTGGGGTTGTTGTCCTCTAGGGGGTGTTGTTCTGGGTTATTCTTGGTGTGGATATCCTCGCCGCTCTTGGCCACTTGCCGGAGTATCCAACATGCTCTAAGGCTATGTGTTGGTATGTTATCCAGTGTTGCGTGTATTTTGCATGGCCCATCGAGCCATCCTTCCAGAACGGTTCCGCGCCCCTTACTAGACTTATATTTCTTTACTATTGAACCGGGCGTGTTGCAAGGGTGCACCCTTTTCGCCAGAATGAGGAGTTGAGTGGGGACCGATGATTCCCAACGGGCTGCTGGAGTTTTCCAAGCGCTTTCCATTGCGTTGTACTTCTGTATGATAGTTGTCAAGTCAGCGAAGTGTAGGATGCGGCGGCGGTTGATGGCGTTGAGGATTCCTTCGTCCCTGCAATTGTTGTGGAACACTAAGATCGCTTCCTCGTTGCGGCAATCTTTAATCTTGTTTTTGACAAGAAGGAATCTGGCCCAGAAGTGGTGGACCGTTTCCTGAGACTGCTGTTGTATGCTCATGAGAGCGCTTGTATTCGGGTGGGTGGGTGGAGGATTTAAATCTGAACCCTGACCCAGTTTTGGATCCAGAGTCTGAAGGTCTTCCGAACTTAACAGATCGGGCTTCGGGATATCCACTGATTTTTTAGGCCCGTCGTCCGATTCTATGTTAGGAGGACAGGATGCATCTCCTCGCAGGTAGGTGCCCGGCTCTTCGAGACCGGAGATTCGGACATAGTCCGTTCTTAGTATGGAGGAAGAGTTGTCGACTCGCTCCTCGACTACCGCTATCTAGTGGGTGATCGGTGGAGATTTGATTTCTCTCTGATCGGGTTTAAGCCCAATTCGATCATAATATGTAGCGACCCCTAGGGCGGCGATGCGATCTAGGAGCTCGTTTAAGGACGAAAGCTCCGCTGGATCCATCTGCTTGGAGTGTTCGGAGTCGATGCGAAGGGGGTTTTCGATGACCCAAGAGGTCATCATCAGCTTAACGACCGAACGGGTGGTCATGGTAAAGCCGCCCAGCCGAAGGGTTTGGCCTGGAGCCAGCATTCCTCCGGTGGTGATATTATCCTTGAGAACAAGGAGAGACATCGATCCTGTCGTCGACGTCACAATGGAACTCTCAATGAAAGCACCAATGTCGGTATCAAAATCGGCGGAACTCGGGTAGGGGGTCCCGGACTGTCCGCCTAAGGTCGATGGTAACAGGAGACAGGGGACACGATGTTTACCCAGGTTCGGGCCCTCTCTATGGAGGTAATACCCTACGTCCTTCTTGATTGATCTTGATGAATATGAGTATTACAAGAGTTGATCTACCACGAGATCGTAATGGCTAAACCCTAGAGGTCTAGTCAGGCTATGATTATGAGGATTCGGGGGTATCTACAAACCTAGCCCCCCGGTTTATATAGACACGGGAGGGGTCTAGGGTTACACAAGGTCGGTTATAGAGAAATGAATCTACATAGTTGGTCGTCAAGCTTGCCTTCCACGCCAAGGAAAGTCCCATCCGGACACGGGTGCAGTCTTTGGTCTTCATATCTTCACAGCCCATCAGTCCGGCCCATGGCTAACAGGCCGGACGCCCGAGGACCCCTTAGTACAGGACTCCCACAGTCCCGTCGCCCCGTCTCATGGACTTGCAGCAAGAGAAAAGAATGTTGGACCGCGCTGCGTGGAAAACTTGAGGGTATCCTCCAGATCAACCCGACTTCACATCACTTGCGGGTACCCCTCGGGGCCGACCCGATGTCATCATGGCTCTATGGTACGTCAGAGTAACTGTGTGTCTAAAACAGCAAGGGGGGAAACTGAGGAATCACCCTCGACGGATTCCCACTCGATGTAACCATCAAGCTGGACTTGGAGGAATCACCCTCGTCGGTCCACACTTGAGGGGTTGCATGATAGAGTCATTACCGGGAGTGGTCAAGGAGGAATCACCCTCGATGGCCACAACCGAACAGCTACACTACAGGGTTAACATCAGAAGTGCTGACGAGGTATCACCCTTGGCACTCGATAGAAACTCTGCAGAGTCATACAAGTAAGGGGGTGATGTGCGGTGTCAAGGCCCAGACATCGATCAATTGATCGAGTCATCAGACATTAAGCAGGGCAACTGGGACAAGGTGGGGGTCACTGATGTATCTCTAACCAAAACCGGGGCGAGTCAGCACCAAAACCGATCAAAACTGAGTCCAGGGAGGAACCTTGTCCGGTCTCGGTAGTTGGGAGTGTAAGTTGTCCAGGCAAAAGGATCTGCTGGACAAGCTTTATTAAGATCTGTGTAATCCACACACATGCTCCAGGTGCCGTTTTTCTTGAGGACCAGCACCGGATTGGCAAGCCACTCAGGGTGAAAAACTTCAACAATAAAGCCAGCTGCTAAGAGCCTGGCTACCTCTTCTCCAATCGCCTTGCGTCTTTCTTCGTTAAACCGGCGGAGGAACTGTTTCACCAGTTTATATTTAGGATCCACATTAAGTGTGTGCTCAGCGAGTTGCCTCGGTACACCTGGCATGTCAGAGGGCTTCCATGCAAAAATGTCCCGATTCTCACGGATGAACTCGATGAGCGCGCTTTCCTATTTCGGATCCAAGTTGGCACTGATGCTGAACTGCTTGGACGAATCGCCAGGTACGAAGTCAACAAGCTTAGTTTCTGCTGCCGATTTGAACTTCAGGGCCGGATCATGCTCCGTAGTTGGCTTCTTCAGCGGATTCATGTCCGCCGGATCAACATTATCTTTATAGTACTTCAACTCCTCGGTGGCACAAACCAACTCTGCATAAGCCGCATCTCCTTCCTCGCATTCCAAAGCGATTTTGCGGCTTCCGTGAACCGTTATTGTCCCTTTGTGACCCGGCATCTTGAGCTGCAAATACACATAACAGGGTCGAGCCATAAACTTGGCGTATGTCGGTCGCCCAAACAGGGCATGATATGGACTTTGGATTTTCACCACTTCAAACGTCAATGTCTCCGACCTGGAATCATGATCATCCCCAAAGGCCACTTCCAGAGCTATCTTACCAACGGGATATGCTGATCTGCCAGGCACTACACCGTGGAATACTGTATTAGACGGTTTGAGATTCTTATCTGTTAGTCCCATACGACGGAAGGTCTCATAGTACAGGATGTTAATGCTGCTCCCTCCATCCATGAGCACCTTGGTGAACTTATAACCTCCCACCTGAGGCGCCACCACCAGAGCCAACTGACCCGGATTATCGACCTGGGGTGGGTGATCCTCTCTGCTCCATATGATTGGCTGTTCAGACCAACGTAGATAACGGGGTATGGCCGGTTCAACAGAGTTGACTGCCCGCCTCTGAACATTCCTGTCTCGCTTGTCCAAGCTAGTGGTGAAGACATGGTACTGCCCACTACTCAACTGCTTTGGGTTGCTCTGGTAACCTGACTGTTGCTGCTGTTGGTTGTAACCACCCTCGTTGTTCTGACTATTTTGACCATTATGTCCGCCCGGATTACCATTAAATCCTGAACCGGAACTTCCTCCACCGTAACCCAGCCCAGATCCTGAGCCACCGCCAGATTCGTGATCATACCGGAAATTATTAGAATTCTTGAACTCCTGCATAATAAAGCAATCCTTCCAAAGGTGGTTTGCTGGCGCCTCCTTCGTCCCATGTCTTGGACAGGGCTAGCTTAGCAGATAGTTTAGGCGGTTTGGGTTAGGGTTGGGTGCTCCATTACGATTTTTCGGCCTACCCTTGCGTCGCTGGCCATCGTCCTGTGCGTTGGTATTAGCCACAAAGTCCATGTTACCATCCGCTTTACGCTTGCCTCCGCCGCCATTGCCTACCCAGTGATGCTGCTGACCTTTGGAGCTGCTGTTCTTCTTCCCTTTCCCTGTCTTGTCATCATCAGATTCGGGATCCTTGGTACTATCAGAATCAGCATATTTCACCAAAGCTGCCATGAGGGTCCCCATGTCGGTGCAATGACGCTTCATCCATCCCAATTTCAACTTCAGGGGCCCAAACCGGCAGTTGCCTTCTAGGGTTAATACTGCGGTGTCAGCGTTGATGCGGTCTGAGGAGTGCAACACTTGTGAAACCCGGCGCACCCAATGACTCATTGATTCTCCTTCCTCCTGGACGCATGCAGCTAAGTCCACTATCGACATAGGCTGTTTACAGGTATCCTTGAAATTGCTGATAAACCAGGCTCGTAATTGGGCCCATAAACTGATAGAATTAGCTGGCAAGCTTTTTAACCAAGTACGGGCCGTTCCTTCAAGCATCATGGTGAAGTATTTCGCACACGCCGTGTCATCCACATCAAGCATCTCCATGGCCATCTCATAGCTCTCCACCCATGTCTCTGGAGGTCAATCCGCCGTGTAATTTGGTACCTTGCGCGGGCCTTTGAAATCCTTGGGAAGGCGCACATTGCGTAAAGCGGGGATAAGGCAAGGCACCCCCAAAGAACTAGAAGTAACACCAGGTTTGATCGAGATGGTTGGACGAACCGGCGTGAGCTGCCGAGCCTGGTGTTGTGCGGCTAACTCGGCCTCCCTGCGCGCTCGGGCCCGATTCACCACTTCCTGAGCGTCATCAGCACCACCCGTCGGGTTGTTGCCACGGGGTGCTCCACGTCATTCATTACTCGACACTGCTAGTTCATCCATATGTCTGCTATATCTCCGGCTTGGACAGGGGGTCGAGTGGATCCGGTCGCGGCTGTACGAGTACGCTTCCTGTTGGGCCAAAGCTGTCCTCAGAAGTTCCTTGACCCGTCGCGTCTCTACTGCCTGCGGCGAGTCACCTTAAATTGGAATGGCCTCCAGCCGTGCAGCAGCGGCAACAAGATTGTCCATTGGGTTGGAGTAGTGACCCAGAGGTGTTAAAGCGTCTTGAGGTATAACGGTGTTTTGACGAGGCGGGTCCATCTGACGAGGCTGAACCAGTGCACCGGTCCCAGGGGCTTCTGCCCGGTTCCCCTCCAGCGAATTGCCGGCTCTTGGTCCTGGAGTGTTGAAAAAGTCTCTGGCCTCGAAAACCAGAGGTAAGCGGGATCGGTGCTTCCTCCTCATGACTTCATGCGACGCGCTCTGGTCCAACATAAGCCTGTAGGCCTGTGCGTCTAAAGAGGCCCGCTCTGCGGCCATCCTGGTGTCCTCAGCCGCCAGATCTGCCTTGGCCTGGGTGATCTGTTCCTTTACCTTTGCAATCTCCGTGTTGTGAACGTCCTGATCTGGCGGATTAACTTCTGCCATAAGCACAGCCAACGCATCAAATAGTTCTGATAGAAACTGAGCCGGCGGGCGCACAGGGCCTCCTGCCCCGGCAGCCATCGCCGCTGCTGAACCGGAGATCGTTGCCGCGGCTATCGAAGAATGAAGCGCTGCTTGTGTTCCGGCCATGAATATTCCAACCCATTTGGGCAGATCAGAGGGGTCCGGAATACTGTCGCCATCGGAACAACTCCCAATCCGGCCATCTTGTAGCTGATAAAGAGATTCGGTTTCTCCGGTCGAAGATTCGTCACCGGAACAAACGACAGTCGCCCCGCGAAATTCCGATCCATCCTCATAACTTCCTCCATGGATGACTCCCACGAAGGCACGCTTCATGGCCGGTTTAACCCGGGTGGATTGCACACGCTGAGCTGTCTCGACGACGTCGGTGCAGATGTCCCGCTCAGGGCCCGGTTCATCGATCTTGCCAATGAAAACGTGAATGCTACCAAAGGGGACCCGATACCCGTAATCAATTGAGCCGGCCTCGGGGCCCCAGCCTGCGTCGTCGATGTAGAGCTTGCCGCGACGACTCTTAGTCATCCGGCCTACAGCGTAGCCCTCGAGTCCTTCAAAGCGGCCCTCCAAGAACCGGAAACCATCGTGCGATAGCCCCATGTTGGGCGCCAACTGTCGTGGTTTTGTCACGGCAGATGTCCTAGAGAAAGGACTTAGTCGTGGAGCCATCGCGACGGGTTAGCTTGAAGGGGTTAAATCGGACACAAGCGCAAGAGAGTTTATACTAGTTCGGCCCCTTCGATGAAGGTAAAAGCCTACGTCTAGTTGTGATGGAATTGATGGGGTTTCGATGACTAGGGAGCAAACAAGCTTCGCCTATGTCTCGAGTTGTTGTCTGTTGTCCTTGAACCGCCGCCGGGTCGTCCCCTTATATAGACGGGTGACTCTTGTCGGCTTACGAAGTCCCAATACCGGCTCATAGATGTGTCCGGTTTGGTCTCTTATTATTCCTAACTTACAATACAGGTTAACTACTAACGTCGGTTTACGGCTGCAGGCCTTGAGCTGACCATGGGCCTTGAGCCCTCCTCTGTCTTCTTGGGCTTTAACTTACTTAACTACTGACGAAGTTAACTCGACCCAGATAGGCCGGTTTACGCCCAGTAGTAATATCCCCGACAACAATCTTTGCCGTCTGCTAGCTGACGGCAAAGATTCTTTGCCGTCCGCTAGCTGACGGCAAAGAGTAGGCTGATGGCAAAGACCGTTCTTTGCCATTGGCCAGTTCATTATCGTCCGTTTTCTGTAAGAGGATGGCAAAGACCTTCTTTGCCGTCAGCCAGCAGACGGCAAAGACTTGGCTGACGGCAAATAAGCTAATTCCAGTAGTGACATACCGATGACAAAGGGAACAACGTATGTTGTTATGCGGTTTGAATGATAAAGATATTTGTAGAATATGTAGAAACCAATATGAGCATCCAGGTTCCGCTATTGGTTATTGACCGAAGATGAGTCTCGGTCATGTCTACATAGTTCTTGAACTCGTAGGGTCCGCACGCTTAACGTTCTATGATGATTTGTATTATGAGTTATGTGATTTGATGACCGAAGTTTGTTCGGAGTCCCGGAAGAGATCGGTGAGATGATGAGGAGTCTCGAAATGGTCGAGACGTAAAGATCGATATATTGGAAGGCTATATTCGGACATCGGAAAGGTTCCGAGTGATTCAGGTATTTTTAGGAGTACCGGAGAGTTACAGGAATTCGTATTGGGACTTAATGGGCCATACGGGAAAGGATAGAAAGGCCTCAAGGGTGGCCCCTCCCCTTCCCCATGGACTGGTCCGAATTGGACTAGGGAAAGGGGGCGCCCCGTTCCTTCCTTCTCCTTCTCCCTTCCCTTTTTCCTATTCCATGTGGGAGGTGAAATCCTACTAGGACTAAGGAGTCCTAGTAGGACTCCACACTTTGGGCGCGCCTTATGAGGTCCGGCCTCCTCGTCCCTCCATCCTTTATATACGTGGCCAGGGGCACCCCATAGACACACAAGTTGATCATTGATCCTTTAGCCGTGTGCGGTGCCTCCCTCCACCATAATCCACCTCGGTCATATTGTTGTAGTGCTTAGGCGAAGCCCCGCGCCGGTAGCTTCATCATCACCGTCATCACGCCGTCGTGCTGATGAATCTCTCCCTCGACACTCTGCTGGATCATGAGTTTGTGGGACGTCATCGAGCCGAACGTGTGCAGATCGTGGAGGTGACGTACTTTCGGTACTAGGACCGGTCGATCGTGAAGACGTACGACTACATCAACCGCGTTGTCATAATGCTTCCGCTTACGGTCTACGAGGGTACGTGGACAACACTCTTCCCCTCTCATTGCTATGCACCACCATGATCTTGCGTGTGCGTAGGATTTTTTTTGAAATTACTATGTTCCCCAACAGTAGCGGCATCAACATGTTGTGGTACAAATTTTGTCCCATTTGGGGCAGGTTTGGGTATAAGCTTCTCACAAACCAGAGCTTCTCACAACAAGTGTGGTTTTGATAGGGAACGTGCCACCTTTGGGGACGAGACGATATATGTTGCCTCTTATTGCTTTCAAAAAAATTCGAGTGTCAACATAGAACAACCGGAGTGTTGTGCGAATTTGTGATTTTTCGGGGTTCGTTTGGACATTTTTATGCATTAACTGAGTTTTTAATGCATTTATGTGCATAATTCAAATTTGAACTACATGCACATGCTCTAGTGCATATAAACTGGTTGAAAAAACAAAAATGTGTCCTTGTGTGCAAGAAATGGGAATGAATTTGAAACACCAGGGCACCGTTGATTGCCGACAAAAGATTGAGATGCCTGGTTTTTAAATCTAGTAAACCCAAAACTCATCTGAAATTCATGAAACTTGGCATGCTATCATGTAGCGGCATCAACATGCCGTGGTACAAATTTTGTCCCATTTGGGGCACGTTTGGGTATATGCTTCTCACAAACCGGAGCTTCTGACAACAAGCATGATGGTTTTCGGTAGGGAACGTCCCGCCTTTGGGGACGAAACTATATCCATTGCCTCTTATTGCTTTCAATTTTTTTTCTCGTGTCAACATAGAACAATAGGAGTGCTGTGTGAATTTTTGTGATTTTTCAGGGTTCGTTTGGACATTTTTATGCATTAACTGAGTTTTCAATGCATTTTATGTGCATAATTCAAATTTGAACTAGATGCACATGCTCCAGTGCATATAAATTGGTTGAAAATCAAATCTGTGTCGTTGGGTGCATGATTAGGTCCCATGCAAGAAATGGGAATCAATTTCAAACACCAGGGCACCGTTGATTGCCGGCAAAACATTGAGATGCCTAGTTTTTAAATTCTAGTAAATCCAAAACTCGTGAGAAATTCATGAAAACTTGGCATGCTATCATGGAGCGGCATCAACATGCCGTGGTACAAATTTTGTCCCATTTGGGGCAGGTTATGCTTCTCACAAACTGGAGCTTCTCACAACAAGAATGATGGTTTTCGGTAGGGAACGTCCCACCTTTGGGGACGAAACGATATCCATTGCCTCTTATTGCTTTCAAACTTTTTCTCGTGTCAACATAGAACAACAAGAGCGTTGTGCGAATTTTTGTGATTTTTTGGGGTTCGTTTGGACATTTTTATGCATAACTGAGTTTTTAATGCATTTTATGTGCATAATTCAAATTTGAACTACATGCACATGCTCCAGTGCATATAAATTGGTTGAAATATCAAATCTGTGTCCTTGGGTGCATGCTTAGGTCCCATGCAAGAAATGGGAATCAATTTCAAACACCGGGGGCACCATTGATTGCCGGCAAAACATTGAGATGCCTGATTTTTAAATTCTAGTAAATCCAAAACTCGTCGTAAATTCATGAAACTTGGCATGCTATCATGGAGTGGCATCAACATGCCGTGGTACAAATTTTGTCCTATTTGGGGCAAGTTTGGGTATATGCTTCCCACAAACCGGAGCTTCTCACAACAAGCATGATTGTTTTCGGTAGGGAACATCCCGCATTTGGGGACGAAACGATATCCATTGCCTCTTATTGCTTTCAATTTTTTTTCTCATGTGAACATAGAACAACAGGAGTGTTGTGCGAATTTTTTTGATTTTTCGGGGTTCGTTTGGACATTTTTATGCATTAACTGAGTTTTCAATGCATTTTATGTGCATAATTCAAATTTTAACTACATGCTCATGCTCCAGTGCATATAAATTGGTTAAAAATTCAAATATGTGTCCTTGGGTGCATGCTTAGGTCCCATGCAAGAAATGGGAATGAATTTCAAACACCGGGGCACCGTTGATTGCCGGCAAAACATTAAGATGCTTGGTTTTTAAATTCTAGTAAATCCAAAACTCGTGTGAAATTCATTAAACTTGGCATGCTATCATGGAGCGGCATCAACATGCTGTGGTACAAATTTTTTCCCATTTGGGGCAGGTTTGGGTATGTGCTTCTCACAAACCGGAGCTTCTCACAACAAGCATGATGGTTTTCGGTAGGGAACGTCCCACCTTTGGGGACGGAATGATATCCATTGCCTGTTATTGCTTTCAAATTTTTTTCTCGTGTCAACATAGAACAACAGGAGTGTTGTGTGAATTTTTGTGATTTGTTTAGGCTTGTTTGGACATTTTTATGCATTAAGTGAGTTTTTAGTGAATTTTATGTGCATAATTCAAATGTAAACTACATGCACATGCTCCAGTGCATATAAATTGGTTGAAAAATGAAATTTGTGTCCTTGGGTGCATGCTTACGTCCCATGCAAGAAGTGGGCATGAATTTCAAACACCGGGCACCGTTGATTGCCGACAAAACATTTAGATGCCTGGTTTTTAAATTCTAGTAAATTAAAAAAATTATTAACCATTCATGTGATGCCACGTGTCTTGGTTTTAATGGCTGTAGGAGGTGTGTGCGGATAGCTACTTGACCTTGACTGAACGGGAGGCGCGCGAGCGCCGTTCGGTGCGCAGGCTGATCGAGAGGCGTGCAAACTATCCTCAAGTGCACAGGCTCACCGGGAAGCGTGCGAGTTGTACGCTGCGCATGCTCACTGGGAAGCGAGCCATTTGATTTCCATGGCCGCCCGCCTTGCTCGCGTCCTCTCCATTAATGGCGCCCAAGCCGCAGTTTAATTCGCTTTTTAAATATAAAACACTCATCGCAAACGTTTAAGTTAGAACACCGATATGCAAACCGACAGCTTCCCCAGGAAGCCAAGAGAAAATGTGCCGAGTAGGATTTCTGCAGCTCTTGATCGCAAACGATTTAGATAAAACACCCGTATGCAAAGTGAGAGCAGCATAGGATTTGTGCATCCCTTCAACGCAAACGATTGTTCTGGATGACCTGTGTGCAACCACGTACAAACAATTTGGTAAGATTTGTATCTGTCATATTGGGTATGTTGCCATTTGTCAAACTGGAAAGATTTACATTTGTTGATCTAGTAATGTTGTCATTTGTCAATCCTTGTAACACTGCGATTTGTCAAAATATGCAGCTAGAAATCATTAGCACTATGTAATTTTTGCAACTAAAATTCAGTAATTAAGCATAGATTTCATTCATACATTAAGCAGTCATTCTTAATTTATACAAACAGTTCAACTCGACAGCTAAACCGACCAAACTTCTCCCCAATTGTTGCCAACCACGTACTGAAATAGCTAGTTCAACTATATATACTAGCTAATTTTAAGTACGTTGTACAATTCAACCACACATCTATAGTTAGATGAACTGAACAAAATAGCCCCTAAATAATACTATTACCACGGAGGGGCCTTGTGCTACTTTCGGCAGCCTCTCCTCTGCCGAGCGCGCTCAGTAAGACACAGAGGAGGAGGAGGAGCCTACAGACGAGCTGGACAAATGCAATAAGGTGACTGCCGCTGTTGCATGTTCAGCGACGCTCGCCAGCTCAAACGCCCACTGCCGCTCCAAACGATCCCTCTCGAAGCGGCCAGACAGCTCGTATATCTCCTGGTTCATCGCCTCTGCGTTGGCGTGTGCTGCGGCCACGGCTGCGGTAAGGCTCTTTGCGTGCTCGACGAGGTGCTCCTCCTCTTCCCGCGGGAACTCGATGTAGCGCGCAAGGTCGCTGACGCACGTGCGGGCCTCTACCTCTGCCCCCTCCTTCGGGCGGCAGTGGCGGAGCGGGTGAAGATCCTGGCGGTTGACAGTGGGCTGGCAGCCATGGTGGCCGACGATGGGATGGCGTCCACGACCACCACCTCCCGCCTTCGGGCCGCGGTGGTGGAGCGGGTAATGGCCATGGTGGCCGGCAGTGGGGTGGCGGCCACAACGGCCACCTCCCGCCTTCGGGCCACGGCGGCGAAGCGGCAGATGGCCCTAGCTTTCGACAGTGGTGTGGCGGCAACCGCGGCCGGCAACAGCTGCCGACGGGCAGCGGCGGTGGAGCGTGTGGTGGGTGTTCCACGCACACCCAACAGGGATGCCACGCGCACTACACTACGTCGGGACTGCACCGTCGCCGCGGTGTAGCCTCCCACCTGGAGCTGTCCTCTTATGACGGCGGAGCGGCTGAGCGATGATGACAGACCGGTGCCATTGGCGATCATGGAAGAAGCAGACGAGATAAGCTACAGGGAGGAATGGGAGAATGCGACGCAGGACTCGCCGGCCGTGAGGGTTTTTATAGCAGGCCGGTAAGCATTGGGATTTTGGGGGATTTCACCGAGTCAGGCGGGAAGCTTGCGCGGGAACCTGCGACGTTACGTGGGAACGGGCTCACCGACGATTCATTGGCGCCACCGTTTGGCTAAAAGAACGCCCCCGCGCGCTGTGCAAGCTTGCGTTGTAAGTCGTCTGCAGCAGTGGGGTGACAAGACATGCGTGAGGAGGACGAGAGGACACCTACACATACAGTTAATAAAAAAACGTTTGCAATTTAATTACCTACTATAACCCCGTCCTGGTTTATCAGTAGGATTTATTAACTAATAAAATACGAATGCATGTCGCCATATATTATAACGTTGGAGTCGTATTTGAACATAGTTTCCAGCTATACAATTTTTGTAACATGCATTAACACTTTTTTGGTTAAATTTCAGGTTATACACCAGCAAGCATTTGCCCGCAACACACACGGCTTATTCCACCACAAATAGCTCTGATGGATCAACTGTCTGCCACGTATTGCACACGCAACTCTAATCTGATTCGTTCTTGATGTCTCCGACATCGCTCGCACAGTTTGTCTTATTTGCCATGTATCACTGTGCTGTCCTCTGCTCGCGTCCCTCGGCAAGCTCTGTTCGCTGTTAGGCGCTGCGGCGCGCTCTGCTCGCATTCGTCGGCACGCTCGGCTTGTGGACAACTTTTCCTTGAGGCAACCACGGAGTGCTCTGCTCGCGTCCCTCTGTGCGCGCTCTGCCAGCGGTTGGGCATGCGCACGATCATGTCGGGGGCCCCATATGCATGTGGTTGCACCGCGCGCATTGCCATGCGATGCAGTTACGTGCTGTAAATTAGAACTGCCATCAGGGCCTGCCGATATTCCTGGCCGTCCGGCTTCCCCTTTAATTCCCGCGGCCATTATAACCTTAGTCTCTTCAACCTTTCGATTGCGCCCCACAACACAACAAGCACACCCACGACGACACATAGAGAGGGGATGTCCGGCGGCGCTCCAATGGAGTTCGACGAGCATAGAGTGGAGACCCACGCGAGGGAGACGGATCTCTCGGTGGTCTACACCATCGACTCGGCCGTGGTGGATGACTACATCAACAGTGTTGAGCAGTTGCTTGCTGGAGACAAGTACAAGGTGGTCGGCATCGACCTCCAGTACACCGCCGGTCATCCCGACATAGATCAGAAGGTTGCCGCCTCCTAGTTGTGCATGCGCCATCATGTCCTCATCTACCACTACTGCATGGCCACAGGGCCCTACGACCATTTCAATAGGTTTGTCAATAGCACCGACTACAAGTTCGCCACGGTGGATACCAAATACAATGTAAAAGCGCTCAGTGTTACGGGCTTGGCCTGCAAGAACCTTGTCGAAATCCGTGACCACTACAGGGTCTGGGGCAGCACGAAGTAGGACTCCCTAGTCGAACTCACCTCGGCCGTCATCGACCCCTGCTACGAAAAGATGAAGCAGGATGCCCAGAGAACAAGTCCCGTATCCTGGCACAAGGCATGGATGCGGCAACTGGATGAACCTCACCTCAGGTTTGTGGTCAAGAGCGTGTACACATGCTACGAGATGCACATGCAGATCGTTGACATGAGGAAGTGCCTCGTTACCCAAATCGATGAGCCCAGATCAAGCCACAAGAAGAGCAAGCGTCACAAGAAGTAGATGATGATCAGATGGTCGTTTATGCTAGTTAATCATGCATGTAATATATAGTTACTTTATTGGTGTGTGTGGAAATGTCATGTGTGTAGTAGCCACCTATGTAATTATGCATGTAATAGTTTACTTTGGTGTGTGCAAATGCCATGGTTGTAGTAGCCATCTATGTAAGTGGATGTTTAATTTGGTTATGCAAGCATGTCCTTATAAGTGTGTGTATATATATATGTTGTTGTTCTGTATGCAATCCCATCACACAACACACATGTCTTATTAGCAGCAACCGTCTGTGTTCTTATCAGTCTTCAGAGAGATTTCTGATTACAGACCTGTTCACCGCGTATCACACACATCTTGTTAAGTTGAACCATTTCTGTTCTCATGACTCAACGCAAACAGTTCATCCGAGTGAACTGCATGCTGTATATCGCACACACCTTTGATCTGGCTAACCGTTTCTTTTGTGTTGCCTAATCACAAAAAGTTCATCTGAGTGAACCGTATGTTGTGTATCGCACACGCCTCCATCTGGCTGCCCGTTTCTTTTGTTCCTCCTTATCACAAATAGTTCATTGAACTAAACCGTATGCCCTCATCACAGACGCAACTAAAACCTGAACCGTGTTTGATGCATCCGTCATCGCAAACGTTTCACACATTTCTGACGGTTTTCATACAACACTGTTTGTGATTATGGCATCGCACACAGTTTCTCGAAGGGTCTCTGGTCGTAGTGTCGCGTTAGTAGCATCCTGCAGTAGTGTTAGCTATTAGATGGGCCACCTCATTAGCCGGCCGCCTAATCTTCGACACTCTGAAGCTATCCATTAGCTTAGAAATACTCCATGCTTCCTTCTTCAGATTGTGCAGAGCTGATCTATCATCAAATTCGTTTGGAAAAATTGCCGCAACAAAATCGCAGTCAGTCTCTAAAATTATAGGAGAATGAAGTGCCATACCTATATAGAAACCAACAATGCAAGCTCGCAGTTCCGCTTCCTCCATGCTACTACACCTCCCAATGTAGTCCCATGAAGAGAGCAAGACTTTGCCAGCAAAATCTCTAGCCACCACACCCACACTTGCCGCGCTAATACTTTCCACAAAGCTACCATCGACATTAATTTTGATATAACACTACAAAAAAATACACTTCCGTGATGATACGTGTTTGTCACAGTAGGTCACGTTTTCTGTCACGCATGTACATCCATGACAAATTTATGACAGAATCAAGATAGTCATACATGTGTTGTCGTAAAAGTGTTCCATGACATTACCAAAATTATCATCATGGAAGTGTCCACTTCCATGCGACAAATCGCGCGTCACAGAAGTGCTTTCGACAAGGGTAACCGACACGTGGCATCCACCTTAACGGAACGCCGTTAAGCTATTGGGTCCGGTTTTGGATCCGATAACCCGTTAACAGCCCCGACCAATGGGGATTTTCCATGTGTAAGATCATCATTGGCTGGAGGGAACACGTGTCGACTCGCTGTTGGGACAGATGCCATCCACTCATTGGACCCAAAGCGCCTATGATACCTCGACACGTGGCACGGCCCAACAGAGGCCCATTCCTATGAAAAGGCCGGCCCGTTTGACTTGGTCGAAAGGTGGTGGGCCGGCCCACGGCAAGCCTGTTAACGACATGTTTGCATATAGCCCATTTACAGCCCGCTAACCCAGGGCCCGTTTACGGCCTATCCGAATTAGTCCCAGTAGCGTCATCTGGGCCGTCCAATATAATTCCAGCCCGTTTTAACTTCCGGCCCATGTATGGCCCATGACGTCTTTCGGCCCATATGAGGCCCTTAGTAACCCTCGGCCCATTAACGGCCCGTGGTAAAACTGGCCCGTAATGAATAGTGTATCACTTTATACCCATTAACGGCCCATTATACCGTTGGGCCGTTTCCAGCCCATGTTATCTTTCGGCCTTCTTAGGGCCCATTTATTCTTGGCCTCATTTCCAGCATTTTTTTACTTTCGGCCTGTTACTATCATTTTCTGCTTGTGGGCCAAATTCAGCCCGTGGTTACAGTCGGCCCGTTTGTGGCCCGTTAATACGTTGGGCCGTTTTCATAGCGTCATCAATACGGCCGATTAACGACGGCCCATTATGGTCGGCCCATGAACGGACGATTTCAACTCTAGCCCATTTATGGCCATAATGTGGTCTGTTATTGGCCCATGTTTGGCCAACTGATCATACGGCCCGTAGAAGGCCCATTGATGATACGGCCCGTAGAAGGCCCATTGTGTCTACGACCCGTATAAGGCCCATTGTTTCTACGCCCCATAGAAGGCCCATTGTTTCTACAGCCCTTAGAAGGCCCATTGTTTCTATGGCCCGTAGGAGGCCCATGTTAACTACAGTAAATATGTAGCCCATGGTTAATGTGGCCTAGTTTTAAAAAATAGGCTATTGCGGCCACTAGCAAACCGCGGAAAAAGAACTACACTGACTACAAGAAAACAAATAAACAAGACAATAAGGAAATAAATAGGCAAGCAACTTACGCTAGGCTATCACGGCTATTACACATATTACATCCACTGGGCATCAAAGTTCGCCACCAGTGCGAATATAGGGAACAAAGCAGCATATAAACGTCGCAGGAAAACAAGTCCAGAACAGAAACCACTTTAGAAGATCTCAAGAAACAATATCCTGGGTACCCATAATGCTGGCAAGATGCTTAGCAAGCTTATTAACTTTCTCTTGTTTGGCGCTTAAATCCTTCAGCACTTGTTGTTGCACCAGAAAGTATGCATCTGAATTCTGCAGGGACTTCCTCAGTCCTTCGGCTTCCTGTCGCATAACATCTGATCGATGTCTTTCAACTTGAAGTTGAGACTCAAGAAGCCAAACTGATTCAGGCAGCGAGTTCGAAGAGTTGGTGCCAGCAGTAGTAGCCAGTAACTCGAACACTACATCAAGACAGGACTTTGGGTTTGTCTCAGTGTCTTCAATATAGTTTTTATCAGCTTTCTTGGAGACCAACAGGGATGTATCACTATCTTGAACCTTATCTGCATTACTTCTTGTACCATTGCATAACGGGGTACTCTTCTCCAATATTTTATCCGCATTCTAAAAGAGAAACAAATAAACACATCACATGTTTACAATGTAGTATATGAAACTCGTTTTGGTAAACCAGTTCAGTAGTAAGGTGGACAGGATAACAGCATGAAACAAACATATATCTATGTAGTATGGTCACTGTATGGTCTATATCATTCTAGTTTATGTTGCCAAATCAAGATAGATACAGTTCGAATCATATATATTTAAGACAAAGCAGCTTAGACAGAATATAAGTGTGGGAAACTGCACAACAATAACAACACTTGTAAGGTGCATGGCATGAGAATATAACTGTTTATTCAATTGAAACTGAAATCAACATAGAGCAAGTTACAAGAGCAATCACATTAAAGAAACAGGTTTAAAACATACCTGTTGCGCCATTGGAGTTTCAATTGCATCCTTCAAATTTGAAATTAGTTGGTATGAGTAAATACAGTGATGCAAGAGTAAATTAGTATGAACCATAGCTACGGAACCTGACCTGAGAACAATTCTTCTGCTTTAAGCGTTGACTTGGGATTTGGAGTGGTGGTCCTCGTGCTTTGGGCACTGCAGTTGCCTTACTAACTACTCATGTTTGGGTGCTCTATGGTGGAGACGGTGTTGTGTCAACGGGAACTGGGGGTTGGGGTTAGAAGGGGTGTAGCTGGTTCTCTGTCCAACTGGGTAGGGGTACAATCTGCGGGAGTCTGGGTTATGTGTGGTGGGGCTGGTTCTTGGGCAAGTACAACCGTGGTTCTATCTCCATCGACAGGTAGCACGATCTTTTCTGAAGACCGTGTTTTTACTCCCACAGATACTGCCATCACCCCCTCCAATTGAAATGGCTGATAAACAAGAAAAGTAATTGAATGTACAGACATTGTAAGATAGACAGGTGCAATGGATAGTAGGGAAGAAAACAGGGCATGAAATAATTCACATTTATATTGTCTAACCAAACAGAATAGCAGGACATAATTTCACATATATGATGGCTAATTAAACAGGATAGCATGACACAATTTCACATGTATGATGGCTAACTAAACAGGATAGACTGACATACTTCAAAATATGATGACTATGTAAACAGGATGACATGATATAACTATATGATGTGTCTATTAAAGTGGTTGGCATGCCATAAATCACAAACATGCCGTCGATGGAAACATGATGGCATGATATAATTCACGAATAGAATGACATAATTATAAATATGATGACTATGTGAACAGGATGAGATGATATAACTATATTATGTCTTTAGGAAATGGGTTGGCATGCCATAATTCAGATACATGTTGTCTATGTAAACATCATGGCATGATATAATTCAAATATATGATTTATATACTAAGGAAGTGAGCAGAGGGCAATCGCATATCTGATGTGTCAACTAAGGAGATGGCATTCAATATCGTGTATATGATGTAAAAACTAAGCATTGCAATACAACATATGCATGATATGAGTAATATAACCCTGCCAAGTTTGAGCATACACCTCAGGGGGGTAATAGGACTGGTCATCTGCCTCTGAATCCTCCTCTGAAGAGCAATTTGTAACCAGCAAGATATCTGCTTCACCAGGTAGCATTGTCTGCTCTAAAGACCTTGTTTTCACTCCAGATTTCTCCATCACCAATTCAAATGGCTGATGCACAGGAAGAGCAGTTGAATATACAAACATTGTCGACAAAAGCAATGAGAAATACAAAAAAAGGACGGCATGATATATTTCACATATATGATGCTTGGCTAAACAGCATGGCATTGCATAATTCACATATATAATGCCTTGCAACAAGATAGCATTGCATAATTCACATATATAATGTCTTGCAACAAGATGGCATTGCATAATTCACATATATGGTAATTAGACACTAAACATGTGGAATTCACACAAACCATGTCTAAACTAAGCAAATGACATAGCAATGCAAGATACCATACGCACGATATGAGCACCATAACCCTACCAAGTTAGAGCATGCACCTAGGGGGGAAATAGGACTGGTCATCTGTCTCTGAATCCTCCTCTGAGGAGCTATCTGTAACCAGCAAGACATGCGCTTCGTCAGATAGCATTGTTTGCTCTGAAGACCTTGTTTCCACTCCATATTTTTCCATGACCGTGCTGAATGGCTGATGCACAGGAAGAGTAATTGAATGTACTAAAATTGTTGACAAATTTAACACGTAATAAAAAAATGATGTCATGATATAATTCACATATAAGATGACTAGCTAACCAGGGTGGCATTGCAAAATTCACATATATGATGCGTGGCTAAACAAGATGGCAATGCATGATTCACATATACGATAAATAAACTAAATAGATGGCATTGACACAAAGCATGTCTAAACTAAGCAGATGACATCTTTGATGTATACAGTAAGCAATGCAAGGCACCATATGCATGATATTACCAATATCAGCATGCCAAGTTAGAGCGAAGACCTCATGGGGTAAATAGGAGTGGTCTTCTGCTTCTGAATCCCCCTCGGAACAGTTATCTTCCTCTTGATTACGATCCAAAATGGGTAGAGGGGGCTGCCTTTGCGCCCACCATGGAGCGACGTCTGCATGAAATTTTATTGCCACGCAAGGCTCATCTCTTTTGCTCTACATGTTTAGTTCCATTGTGTACAATAACTGACGTGCATAGGAATAAAACATAGTGAGATTATGTAATGAATGCATGCACAAATCCAGAGTGATGGTAGCAAACTGTGGATAGACCCAAAACAAATGATAGCAGGCAGATAATAGCTTTAGTTAAAAATACAGATAATGGCTCCTTTAATGTTTGTTTGCACCCAACATGAAACTCATAGTAGACACCCGAGATTAACCAGATAGTAGACAGATAGTACTGATTGCTGCCCCAATATGTACCCCACAACCATTTAAAAACTCAAGTTTCAGCATAAGTTTGGACCTGAGTCGGAGTCTAATAGGTGAACACGATGATAAAGTAGCATGTCATCATATTAAGCGATGCATAACGTAAGCAGACACGGAAGAGTGCGACCTCTCTTGCGGACCCGTGTAGTCCTCAAGGTCATCTACTCAGTTGATGATGGTAATGCAGTTGTCGTGGCTGCCGGTGGCGGGGAAGAAGATCTGAGGCGGCGAAAGACAGTCGGGAGAGCGGATCCCTGCTGTGGTGAACCCTTCCGTCGTTGGAGCAGCTGAGCTGGGGTGGAACACAACACCACAGGAGTAGGACAAACCACACAAGGTTTTCTTTGACACATATCTATAACAGAAGTAATTGTGTAAGGGCTTGTTTGAATTTGAGGATTCTAACAATGCAGGATTAGGAAATAGACAGGAATAGGATAGGAATGCCCGTGCAACACAGAGAATTTAAAAAAACAGGATTTCTGCCAATCTGAGTGTTTGGTTCACAAGAATTGGATGATCACAGGATGCAAAGAAGCATGTTGAGATTAAGTCAAACCACAAGAAGTGTACAACCTCTCTGGCGAAGCCATGTCGATCTCAGAGTGATTGGGTTGGCCGGTGAGGATGCTCCGGCTGACTTGGCTGTCGGAGGAGGGGAAGAAGATCTTAGGTGTCTAGAGATGGAGCCCGAGGTACTGCTCCGCTGTGATGGAGGGTTTCGTTGCTGGAGCAGCTCCGGTGAATTGTACGACGCTGAGGCTGAAGTAGGATAAGATAGACAACGTTAACCTGAGTGGAATTCTAATAGCATCTCCAATAGATGACGTAAAATACATAACCACAAAGTGCTAGATGTATACATCAGCCGCTCATCTCTGCACTTAACTGTCGAAACTGAATTTAACTGTCGAAACTAAACTTAACTGTCGAAACTGAATTTTGCTGTCGAAACTGAATTTTACAGTTGAAACTGAACGCACTAGAGGTGAGGCTACAAGTCAGTCGACTGACTTTTTCATCTCTGGTCAGTCGATTTTGTAGCCATTGGATACGAAATCAAGGGTCTGCAGTTCATCTTCAACCTCCACCCCCCTGAGCCGCCAGCCACCACCGGCCAAACAGTCGACCCCCGCCGCCCGCGGCCGGCGGTGCGCCGCCCCGCCCGCCCCAAAAACACTCCCCACCATCGGTCCGTCGCCGCCCAGGCCATCCCTGTAGGCCCCCCGTGATGAGCTTTTTCTCCGGCGATCCCCATGCCACCGCCCCACCATCGCCGGCGACCACCGCCCCCACCCTGAACCCTAAGATAGGTAGTGGGGTACCTCTCCGGCGAGCCCTCCTCCCCACTGCAGCTGGTTCTTCCTTAACTCCGGCGAGCCCCCCCTCCCCCCCCCCCGGAAATTGACTGACCCAAAAGTCGATTCAATCGACCGAAGTGTAGCTAAATCGGAGTTGCATCATAAGCAAGAGCAAGAGCGAGAGCAGCAATGCGAGCAAGAGCAAGAGCGAGAGCAACAGCATGAGCAAGAGCAAGAGCAAGAGCAGACCCGGCAGGGGACCGAGAGCAAGAGCACAGCAGCAGCGTGAGCGAGAGCTAAAGCAGCAGCAGCTCCTACTGATGTGGACGTCGCCGCCGAGGGAGCGACACCGTGGAGGAAGTGGCCAGCGACGCCGTCGTGGATGGAGCCACGCCGTGTCAGCTCGGGACTGAGCACCGGCAGCACCATGAGATTGAATCAAGAAGAAAATGTGGTGATTAGTGTACAACCTCTTTGGTGGCGCTGATTAGGCCACAACTTCATCCGAGGAAACGGTGATAATGATGCTCTTCCAGTGGTGCAGGTGAAGATGGCGGTGTGGAAATGGAGGTGGCGCCAAAGACGAGGGGAACGTCGGGCAGCTCCTTGGAGGTGGAGGACGGGGTGGCTGAACCGGCGGGACGACCAGATCGACGACGGATCCTCATCCGGTACGGTGGATGAGGGACGTCGAGGTGTTGTTGTGGACGATGTCGTCGGGGAAGAGGCTCCGGCTGGGTGGCAGATGGAGGAGCGTGTGGGGCTTCGCGGGTTTTACCGTCCTCGGTGTACGAATGGGTGGGCAGATGGGATGGGAGTGGGGAACCATGGCTTAGGGACGCGCTTGTCCGAAGTGTGGGGTAAGTTACAAAAGTACCCCCACCGATTTGATGCAGTTCTTTCAGTTCAGGGGTATCACGGGCATTTCGCGTGTCGGGATTTAACAGGAGGCGGGAGTTTTCGCGCGCGTTGTAATTTTGGAATCGCAAGGCGCGGGTTGAGATGGACGGAGTTGTCGGAGCACAGCGAGACAAAGATATATCTTAAATATTTCGGGCTAACAAGGCGCGGGTTGAAGAGGCGGGAGTTTCGTAGCATGATAGACAGAGACGCTAGCTTGAAATTTCGGCATAACAAGGCACGGCTTGAAATTTTGGGAGAACAAGCTTAATGTGTACCCAAAAAAAGACAATTTAGACTAGTATGATATACTACGTACAATGTGTTTAACACGCACAACACACAGAGACACCATTTAGACTAGTAAGGTACGCGTGCATTGCACGCATGAGATTTGGCAACCAAATTATGAATAAATACCACATTATAGCATGTAAGCTTTGAGTCATATATGCATGATGTAGATGTTCGTTTAATTCTTATAGTTCATTTCATTCAAAATCATCTAGTTTTTATAAGAAAGCTAATCTATTTTAAGATTCATGGAATTGTGCGTTATAAGGCATAAAGTAAAAACAAATCATGTAGAAAAACATTTGGGCAATTATGATATGGAAGATTCTAGAACAAAGACGAAGTGCTTGTGTTTTGAGGTTTGTGCATTATGCTTAAGTTCAACCATAGAGTCTTCTAGATTGTACATGTGGTAAAATCTGGTGGAATCTAGATGATATCCAACGGCCAGTAGTGCTCAAATTTGCCAGCTCTGCACCATCGGATTGGCCTCATCCAACGACCATCTTTCATAGTTAAAGTTATCCGCACACTATATAAAAAATATAAAATATAATATGTATAGGGATATAGATATAGATATGTGATGCGAAAGCCACCCATCATCTCCAATTAGAATAGTTTGTCCATGCACGGATGCAATGTGGCCAAACGATGTCTGCCATCGGTATCTCAAATTCAAACCAATCTGACCTTGTTAAATGTGTATACATTGCAACATGCTCGTTTCCAAACCACACCGCGCAGATCTCCATTATATTCATGCATGCATGGGTTTCAAACATCATGATCTCTTATTCAAATATTTGAATTCAACTTTACATTGATTATGACCTCACCTAGTCTTTTACGCCCACACATTGGTCTTCTCTTTATAATTGTACCACTAACTTTCTCTCGTGCATGCATGCACACACACTACCAGTCGGCATTATCCATCGCACACATGCAATCTTTTTCTTCAGGTCGGTCTCCCATGAAGGCACACACACACACACATCCCCCTCTCCATCATATCGGGCATTCTTTATCTCTGACGTGCATGCGCAACGATCGATGTTCCTCTATGTGTGTGTGTGTGTATATAGCTAGGTCTTTCATAGTTTTCCACATAAACTGATCAATCTATATATCTAGTGAGATCTCACCATCTTTCCCACGTCCACATCGATCAATCTATACCTCTCTATATAGGATTACATATATAGCTAATACACTCACATTAATTATATATCCAACACCCCCTCTCATCATCCATGCCTCCCGCTTCATCTCTCAGACGCGCGCACAATGGCCAAGATAGGGGGCAACAAGGGCCCTGTCCCCCTAACATCACTATATATCGAGGCTAATATGAATGTGATCATTAGACAATTGCTGGTAAAAATGGTTTAAGTTGATGAATTGGCCCTCCTCATAAAGGATTAGCAATGATTGGCCCCCTAGCTCATGGGACATTTTTCATGGCTCCGCCACTGCGTGCAGCATCGCACGTTCTCGCCCTCTCTCTCTAAATATCGATCTCACAGTTGTGCACTCCTTCATAGTGTCCCTCCACTCGGCCCCTCGCACCATCTTCTAGCCCCCCACCGGATTTTGCCACATGTACAATCTAGCAGACTCCATGGTTGAACTTAAGCATAATGCACAAATCTCAAAACAACCGTGGTTCTCCTTTGTTCTAGAATCTTCCGTATCGTAACTGCCCAAACTTTTTTTCTAGTTGAATTGCCATTCTTTGTTTGTACTTTATGCTTTACAACACACAATTCCATGAATCATAAAATAGATTAAGGGCTTCTTTGATTCAAAGGATTCTCGAAGGAATTTTGGAGGACTCTAATCCTTAGGAATTTTTCATATCTTGGTTGTTTGATTCGTAGGATTGTAAACCATTGGAATTTTTCCATATGATTCATTTGCACTAGATTTCATAGGAAACATCCCATCCACTCAAACCTCTTTGAAAGAATTATGCGTTTTTTCTATGCACAATCAAACACTCGTACCATCCTGTAGGATTAAAGATGACATTCCACTCTAATCCCATGTTCGTCCTATTCTCGCGTTTTGGAAATCCTACGAATCAAAGAGGCCCTAGGTTTTTTATAAAAACTAATTGATTTTGAATGAGATGAACTATACGAATTAAGCAAAGGTCTAAATCAGGCATATATGAATCAGAGCGTACATGCTACAGTGTGGTATTTATTCGTAATTTGGTTGCAAAATCTGACGCGTGCAATGCATGTGTACCTTACGAGTACTTCGAGTATGTGCAAAACACAATGGCATGCTACACAGTGTCTCTCTTACAGTTCATGAAGCCACGTGGGCACGTGACACATGTGGAGGCATTCTCGCGACATCGTTGTGTGGATTGATCACAGTGACGTGCTGCTGGTTCCAGAAGAATGTACGCGTCCTCCCCGAGCCGCACTGGCGGTACATGCATGAAGCGAAGATGTGCATGCATGCCACGCACGCACTCATTCCCTCGCACGCACACGCGGGTACACGGGCGGACGCAATTTTGTACCAAGATCCACCCCATGTGATAGTTTGACGCGTGTAAAGTCCTTCACTTCACTGATGGTCAATTAATACAGCGCATGCAAATTGAGTGGACGTGAGGGCGGAAGAAAGACATTACTACTCCACTGCGAGCATGCGAGTAGTTAAATCATGGGTTGCTAGTAGTACTTCCATTGCTCTCCTTCGTATTTTGTGCCAATTTTTTACAGTAACATAATATTTACACATCTGAGCAGTGTAGTCTACTTGAAATTTATGTTCCACTAAATTCATAGGGAGCCATTCCGGGCCTCGAAACAAAAAACCATCAATTAATCTTTACCTTGTTCCCATCACATTCGAAAGTACTAGTGCTACAATATAACACCCCGGATGTAACTTGCCATATTTGTAACTCCGACTTTGCCATTTTTAGATCTAAGTTATGAGATTCCCTTCGTGGTTGGGTTTTGTCTTCGTTTTGCATTTTGTCCATGTCATGCATTCCATATCATGTCATCATGTGCATCTCATTTGCATAAGTGTTCGTCTCATGCATCCGAGCATTTTCCCTGTTGTCCGTTTCGCAATCCGACACTCCTACGTGCACCGACGTCCCCCTTTTGTCTATTTTCGTCTGCGGGTGTTAGACATTCTCGGAATGGACCAAGATTTGCCAAGCAGCCTTGTTACACCACCGGTAGACCGCCTGCCAAATTTCGTGCCATTTGGAGTCCGTTTGATACTCCAACGGTTAACCGGGTAACCGTGAAGGCCTCGTGTGTGTTGCCACCCAACACCCCTCCAAAACGGCTCAATAACCCTTCCAAACCTCTTCCATGTCCTTCGTCGTCGGATCACGATCGCGTGGCCGAAAACTACACTCCATTTGGACACTCCTACCCCCTCCTAGCTATAAATATGTGCACCCTCCTCAAATTCGGGTCCGAAACCCTAGCTCCACCCCTCCTCGCGCCGCCGGACGTTTCTCCCCACCGGCCGGATGTGTCCGCCACCTCCACTACCACCAGGTGTCGGATTCCGATTCATCGGGGCAACCACGCCCACATCGCCGCGCCGGCCCGCCGGGCCCTGGCGGGGCCCTCCCCGGCCCGCACGCCGCCCGCTCGCCCCGCCTCCCGATCGCCTCCCGCACCACCTTCCCGCGCACCTCGCCGCCTCCGCATGCCGGCCGCCTCCGCCGGATGACGGCGCCGCCTGCGCTGCCTTCCCGCACGCCGCCGAAGCTCGCCGTCCTCCTCGCCAGCGCCTGGATCCGGCCTCCGGTGAGCCCCCGCGTCTCTCCGTCTTCTCCCTCATCAACTCCGGCCACCTCCTCCCCAAGATCCGGCGAACCTCGACTTCCGCACCGATGAACCTTAGATCTGATTCGGGAGGTTGACCTTGTTTTTTTCACTAAGTCCTCTCTGCTATGTTTTATGCCTCTGTTCATCATGCCATAACTTCATGTGTGCTGCTCCGTTTTGTGCGTGTAATATATCAAAATGTTCATCGTGATGTGTTCTTCATTTCATTCCATTGTGACATGCTTGTTTGAGTCCATATTGATGCCCAAATAAATGATGCAAGAGTGCTATAAAATGTTAGCTCATGTTACTTATCAGTTTAGGATGATTTGTCATTTTTGCCACATTTGTTGTGTGCTGCATATGGGCATGAGCTCTACATATGTTTTGATCTATGGCATGCTATCTTTACTGGGGTGCTTGCCATGTATTTTTGTGATCTTTGTGGTGACTAGCACAAGCATGCAAAGTAGCCTTCGTGTTATTGCTGATTTCAGGGACTTAGGATTTTACTAAGTCATTTCCCTGCTGTTATTTTTATGCCATGTAAACATGATGCTACAGTGAGATCCATGCTTGTTTTGAGTTGCTTCAGTAAAGATTATTTGTACATATGGTTATGCTCTATCCATCCACGGCCCTGTTTTCAATTATAGAGTGCTCTAGCATGTCTCAATCTTGCTCTACTTTTGCTATAAAATGTTCCTGGCAGATTGTTTACATGTTAATCAATTTTGCCATGGTTGTTGTAGTTGATCCATGCATGCTATGAACTTGCTCTTGCCATCGTTAGCTTCATGAACATGTCTTCGTGCTGATGCTATGCTTGTTTTGTCATGCAATTCCTTGTGGTGAGTGAATCGAGCTCGCAAAGATGCCTTCATAACTCTATTTATGCCATGCTCACTTTTCTGCTAAGTCTGATCTGTTAATGAAA
The DNA here is from genome assembly GCF_003073215.2 of Triticum urartu. Lineage (NCBI taxonomy): Eukaryota > Viridiplantae > Streptophyta > Magnoliopsida > Poales > Poaceae > Triticum > Triticum urartu. The sequence goes on from NC_053028.1 coordinate 567,868,065, forward strand.
CTTGCTACGTTTACATCGGTGCCATCATATTTTTTGTGCCTTTTTGGCTCATGGTCATTAAGGGACTTTTGATCTATGCATATATGAGATTCATGCCATGCCTTTGTTTGCTATGATATGTTCCTGTAGCATGTTGTTTGCTTGCTCTAAACCTGGCTTCCTGATGTTAATTTCTGGCATGTTAGTATTTTCACTAAGTCTGTGAAGCTAATATCTTTTGCACTTTTGCCATGCTTGTTTGAACCTACTCTATTGTGATTTAGCCGTAGCTCAGTGTTCATGTTTTGTCAAGCATCTTGATTAGTTCACTGCCATGTGCTTTGTTGTTATGTTAAAGTGTAGTAGCTTAGTTTCCTGTTGCACTCTAGATGGCATCGTGCTGTTAATCGCAGAATTGTGCCTTTCTTGTTTTGCTTGCCATTTGTAAACCGTGCATCCGATTCCGGTGATCTTTATATAGATTTCGACCGAAATCATCTCATCTTTCCAGCGCCACACTTGGTTTGCCAAGTTGATGCCTGGTTCAATCTTTCCCTTCCGAAGCACGCATATGCATTGCATATCACATCTCGCATATCATGCCATGTTTTACATCATGTTGCTTGCGCATTGCACCGTGATTGATTATTGGTTCCTTTGCTTGTGTTCTTGCCTTGGGTAGAGCCGGGAGACGAGTACGTGATCGAGGAACCTGTTGAGTACGCTAACGAGGATCAAGCTTTCGACAACTCTGAGAACTTTGCAGGCAAGATGACCATACCCTCGAAATCACTTCTATCTTTGCTTGCTAGTTGCTCGCTCTATTGCTATGTTGCGATACCTACCACTTGCTATATCATGCCTCCCATATTGCCATGTCAAGCATCTAACCCACCTTTCCAAGCAAACCGTTGTTTGGCTATGTTACCGCTTTGCTCAGCCCCTCTTATAGTGTTGCTAGTTGCAGGTAAAGATGAAGTTTGTTCCATGTTTGGGACATGGATATTGTTGGGATATCATTATTATATCTTGTTACTTTAATGCATCTATATACTTGGTAAAGGGTGGAAGGCAAGGCCTTATGCCTGGTGTTTTGTTCCACTCTTGCCGCCCTAGTTTCCGTCATACCGGTGTTATGTTCCTTGATTTTGCGTTCCTTACACGGTTGGGTGATAATGGGAACCCCTTGACAGTTCGCCTTGAATAAAACTCGTCCAGCAAGGCCCAACCTTGGTTTTACCATTTGCCAGCTAAGCCTTTTCCCTTGGGTTCTGCGGACTCAAGGGTCATCTTTATTTTAAACCCCCAAGCCAGTGCTCCTCTGAGTGTTGGTCCAAACTAGAGCACCGTGCGGGACCGTCCCTTGGCAACTTGGGTTATGTTGGTTCATGTACGCTTAGCTTATCCGGTGTGCCCTGAGAACGAGATATGTGCAGCTCCTATCGGGATTTGTCGGCACAGGGGTGGTCTTGCTGGTCTTGTTTTACCATTGTCGAAATGTCTTGTAACCGGGATTCCGAGTCTGATCGGGTCTTCCTAGGAGAAGGAATATCCTTCGTTGACCGTGAGAGCTTGTGATGGGCTAAGTTGGGACACCCCTGCAGGTCTTTGAACTTTCGAAAGCCGTGCCCGCGGTTATGGGCAGATGGGAATTTGTTAATATCCGGTTGTAGAAAACTTTACACTTAACTTAATTAAAATGAATCAACCGCGTGTGTTGCCGTGATTGTCTCTTTTCGGCGGAGTCCGGGAAGAGAACACGGTCTCGTGTTATGCTTGAACGTAAGTAGCTTCAGGATCACTTCTTGGTCACTATTAGCTTCTCGACCGTGCTTTACTTCTCGTCTCGCTCTCTTTTGCGTAAGTTAGCCACCATATATGCTAGTGTTTGCTGCAGCTCCACCTCACTACTCTTTCCTACCTTTAAGCTTAAATAGACTTGATCACGAGGGTGTCAGATTGCTGAGTCCCCATGACTCAAAGATACTTCCAAACAGATGCAGGTGCCGATGATGCCAGTGTAGGGGATGCTACCGAACTCAAGTGGGAGTTCGACGAGGATTCGGGCCGTTACTATGTTTCTTTTCCGGATGAGCAATAGAGGAGCCCATTTGGGGCGATCGGGGTCTAGCATTTGGGGTTGTCTTTCTTTATTTTCGTTCCATAGTCGGACCTTGATTATATTCTGGATGGTGTATGCTATTTTTATGTATTGTGTGAAGTGGCGATTGTAAGCCGACTATTTATCCCTTTCTTATTCAGTACATGGGATGTAAAGATTACCCCTCTTGCGACATGCCTACCATGCAGTTATGCCTCTAAGTTGTGCCCCGACACGTGGGAGATATAGCCGCATCATGGGTGTTACAAGTTGGTAATCAGAGCCTTCCCCGACTTAGGAGCCCCCTGCTTGATCGAATCGCTAACGTTGTTGAGTCTAGTAAAAAATGTTTTGAGTCTTAGGATTATATATATATATCGGAGAGTAGGATTCTTTTTACTCCTCAGTCCCTTCGTCACTCTGGTGAGGCCTCCTGACGTAGAATTTTGACTCTTCTCTCCTCAAATTTCACGAAAAAAAAATTAGGATCACACGGGTATCTTGGAATCGTTCCGATGGTTTTGTGACGAGAACATTGTTCTTGGTGCCTCCTGACATTTAGGGGTTGTGGCAGTGTCCCTGGGAGTTGAGCTTCGAGGTGTTGTCGTCACAATTTTATTGTTGCAATTCTGGAATCCCTGAGTTCGCCGACATTGAAAATCTCTTTTATGCAGTTGTTGGTGAGATAACCTCGACGCCACCTAGTACTGGGGCGGGAGTTCGGGAGTATTGCCATAACTTGTATAACGGATGCTTTTCGAAGGTTGAGGTAAATGATTTCCGAAGGTTTCTTGGTTATGTGTTGAAGGATGGATACAACTGGATGTAGGATTTGCTAGTTTTGGGTGAGATATTATGCTTCCCCTGTATCCCCAACACCTGATTGCATAACCAGAAAGTTTCGAGAGTTTCATAGGTGGGAATTCAAGTAGCTCTAGTATTTCTTCCTGCAGATACTTGGTTTGTGATTGATTAATCATTACCAATTATTTGTTCATATCCATACCTTGTTGATTTATTCATCTACCTTTATCTAAGTGGCTTCTCAACTTAATGGAAGTGTGATGATTTACTTTGGAATTCATTTGTTCATTCTTGTTCGAATGTTAAGGCTATATGTTGCAATTTCGATCCATTGATTCAGCTTGAATATATGTCTTTCAATATGCTAACAGATGTCAACCTCTTCGGGATGGCTCCTCCAACGCGTCAGAATCCGGACCGCAATGATGGGGATCAGTCGAAACCTCCGCCACCACCTCCACCTCCGGAGGCATGGCAAGATGTCATGGCAGCCACCAACGCCAACACTCAGATGCTTTTACAACTCTTGCAAGGGCGCAACCAAGAGCAAGGCAACCAAGGAAGTCAAGGCCAAGGCAACAATCAGCCTCAGTTTGCTACTCTCAATCAGTTCCTCGCAAACCAGCCGAAGTCCTTCAGTAACTACGTCGAGGCCACAGACGCCGACGACTGGCTCGTGGATATCTGAAAACATTTTGAGTGTAGCAATGTCAGGCCTGAGGACTTTGTCAAGTTTGCTTCGTTTCAACTCAAAGACCAAGCTGTTGAGTGGTATCAACAATACAAAGATTCCGGAGGAGGTCGTGTGATTACCTGGGATGATTTCCGCTGAGACTTCAAAGCTCACCACATTCCACAAAGTGTTGCTGAGAGTAAGCGCGAGGAGTTCCGCAATCTCAAGCAAGGCAGCATGTTTGTTTACCAATACAATATCCTGTTTCAGAGGCTCGCTCGCTTCGCTAAACAAGACGTCCCTGATGAAAAGAGCATGATTTATCAATTCAGAGGTGGCCTCAGAGAAGATCTGCAATTAGCTCTCGTGTTTTTTGAGCCAACCAAGTATGATGAATTCTACAACATGGCACTAAAGCAAGAAGCTGATCAGCTCAAGTGTGATGCCTCTAAGAAGAGAGTCAGGGATGCAATTCAATCTTCTTCTTCGTCTCAAGTGGCAGCTAAGCAACATAAGTTTTGGTTGCCTCCTCCTCCTCCGTTCCGTCGGCCCTACCAACAGAAGAGTAAAGGTGGCAATGGATATTCCCCCCCCCCCAACCCAGGCTATCAGAACAAAGCTCAGTCTAATAGTCCAAGGTCAAGTGCTCCTTATCACCGTCCGCTCTCAGAAGTTACTTGCAACAAGTGTCATCAGAAAGGGCACTATGCAAACAAATGCTTCAACCAAAGGTGCCTTCCGCCTCCTCCTCCTATGAGGTCTGCCAGCAATGGAGTGGACAAGCATAATCCAAGTTTGCAAAGGTCAACATGATGAACGCAGCTCAGGCAAAGGATTCTTCAGAAGTGATCATGGGTAACTTTCCAGTTAACTCTATTCCTGCAAAAATTCTTTTTGACACTGGTGCATCGCATTGTTTCATGTCAAGATCATTTGTTTCAAAGCATGACTTCGTTTCGGAAATGTTGGGTAAACCCATGGGAGTGGTTTCTCCGGCCAAGTCTATGAGGGCTACCACGATGATCCCGGATGTTTCCATCAAGATGGGTGACTATAAGTTTCTGTCTTCTCCAATGGTTCTTGGTGACTCAAATATTGATCTAATTCTCGGCATGGACTAGCTTTCTAAGCACAAGGCTCAGCTTGATTGTGCTGCCAGGAAGATTCATTTGACACACTCTTTTGAGGATGTGATCATCTATGCCGCTCGTGATGATACCATTCGACTGTTTTCTATCAATGGGAAGGGAGAGTTGAATGCCATCTCTCAGATTCTAGTCGTTTGTGAATATCAAGACATCTTTCCGGAAGAGCTTCCAGGAATGCCTCCTCACTGGCCAGTTGAATTCGTCATCGATCTTCAGCCTGGAACGGAACCTGTTTGCAAACGTCCTTACAAGCTTGGACCAGAAGAGTTGAAGGAGTTGAAGAAACAACTCGATGAACAAGAGCGTATGGGTCTGATCAGACCAAGTTCTTCTCCATGGGGTTGTGGTGTTCTTTTTTCAAGAAGAAGGATGGCACGAACCGACTTTCTGTCGACTACCGCCCATTGAACAAGAAGACTATAAAGAACAAGTACCCACTTCCCAACATCAATGAGCTTTTCGAGCAACTTAAGGGTGCTCAAGTATTCTCCAAGCTTGACCTCCATATGGGTTATCATCATATTCGCATTCGTGAACAAGATATCCCCAAGACAGCATTCGGAACAAGCTATGGTTCTTATGAATATACTGTCATGTCTTTTGGCCTTGTCAATGCTCCTCCAACGTTCTCTCGTATGATGAACTTCATCTTCAACCCTTACACAAATGATTTTGTCCTCATGTATCTCGATGATATTTTGGTCTTTTCCAAGAATAAGGAGGATCATGCCAAGCATTTGAGATTGGTACTCGACAAACTCAGAGAGCATCAGTTCTATGCCAAGTTTTCAAAGTGTGAGTTCTAGCTTGATGAGGTTCTCTACCTTGGCCATATCATCTCCGCCAAGGGCATCGTTGTTAATTCTGAGAAGGTGTCTGCAATTGTGAATTGGGGACCACCTCAGAATGTAAAGCAGCTCCACAGCTTTCTTAGGCTTGCAAGCTATTGTCGAAGATTCGTTGAGAATTTCTCTAAGATTGCAAAGCCTCTTTCCAACATCCTCCAGAAGCATGTCAAGTATGTCTGGACGCCTGAATGTTGCATTGCTTTCAACACCCTCAAAGAGAAGCTAGTCACAGCTCCTGTTTTGACTCCTCCTGATGAATCCAAACCATTCGAAGTTTTTTGTGATGCTTCCCTGCAAGGTCTCGGTGTTGTGTTAATGCAAGAGAAGAAAGTTGTGGCTTATACCTCTCGCCAGTTGAAGCTCAACGAAAAGAACTACCCCACTCACGACCTCGAGTTGGCGGCAGTTGTCCATGCTCTATTAACATGGAGACATCTCTTGTTGGGAAGGAAAGTGCACATCTTCACTGATCGTAAGAGCCTCAAGTACATCTTCACTCAACCCAACCTCAACCTTAGGCAGACTCATTGGGTCGAAATGATTCAAGAATACAACCCGAGTATTGAATATACTCCAGGCAAGGCCAATGTCATTGCAGATGCTTTGAGCAGGAAGGCTTACTGCAACAGCTTAATTCTCAAGCCCTTCCAACCGGACCTTTGTGAAGCTTTTCACAAAATGAATCTCCAAGTTGTTCCTCAAGGCTTTCTTGCCAACCTCCAAGTCTCTCCTACTTTGGAAGATCAAATTCGTGAGGCACAACTTCTTGATGCCATGGTGAAGAAGGTGAAAAATGGGATTGCCAAGAGCCAACCCAAATGCAAGTGCTATCGCCTTGATGACAAAGATACTCTATTTTTCGAGGATTGAATTGTGGTTCCTAAAGGTGATCTACGGAAAGTCATTATGAATGAGGCGCACAATTCCCTTCTATCCATTCATCCTGGAAGTACAAAGATGTACCATGACCTCAAGAAGTCGTATTGGTGGGCTCGAATGAAGTGTAAAATTACTCAATTCGTGAATGAATGTGATGTCTGCAGAAGAGTGAAAGTTGAACACCAACGACTAGATGGTCTCCTCCAACCTCTTGCCATTCCAGAATGGAAGTTTGACCATATTGAGATGGACTTCGTGACTGGATTTCCCAAGTCCAAACATGGAAATGATGCTATCTTTGTTGTCATCGACAAGCTTACAAAAGTGGCTCATTTTCTTCCTATCAAAGAATCTATCACAGCAGCTCAGCTGGCAGAGCTATACACCTCCAGGATAGTCTCTTTACACAGCATTCCGCAATTGATATCTTTAGATCGTGGAAGCATCTTCACTTCTAAGTTCTGGGACTCCTGTCAGAAGGCCATGGGCACCAACATTCGCTTCAGCATAGCCTTCCATCCTCAAACTAGTGGCCAAGTCAAGCGAGTCAATCAAATCCTTGAAGATATGCTCAGGGCTTGTGTCATTTCCTTCGGTATGAAGTGGGAAGATTGTCTTCCATATGCAGAGTTCTCCTACAACAACAGCTTCCAAGCGAGTTCGGGCAAGGCCCCATTCGAGATTCTCTATGGAAGAAAGTGTCGTACCCCTCTTAATTGGTCAGAGACTGGTGAACACCAACTTCTTGGCAATGACTTAATCACAGAAGCTGAAGAAATGTGCAAAGTCATCCGTGAAAATCTCAAAGCCGCGCAATCGCGCCAGAAGAGTTACTATGATAGCAAGCACCGTGACTTGGCTTTCGAGATCGGAGACCATGTCTACCTCCGCGTCTCTCCAATGAAAGGTACTCGTCACTTCGGTATCAAAGGAAAGCTTGCCCCTAGATATGTGGGTCCTTTCAAGATCATTGGCAAAAGAGGCGAACTCGCCTATCAACTTGAGCTTCCGTCCAAATTCACGAATGTGCACGATGTGTTTCACGTGTCACAGCTTCGCAAGTGCTTCAAGACTCCTGAGTGCACCATCAACTTTGAAGAGATTGATCTCCAAGAAGACATGTCTTATCATGAGCATCTCGTTGCTATTCTTGAAGAAACTGAGCGCAAGACTCGCAACAAGTCTATCAAATTCCTGAAAGTGAAGTGGTCACACCATTCCGACCGAGAAGCCACCTGGGAACGCGAGGACCACCTCCATTCCGAATATCCGGAGTTCTTTCAGTCCTAGATCTCGGGACGAGATCCTTTCATAGTGGTGGAGTGTTGTAACACCCCGGATGTAACTTGCCATATTTGTAACTCCGACTTTGCCATTTTCGGATCTAAGTTATGAGATTCCCTTCGTGGTTGGGTTTTGTCTTTGTTTTGCATTTTGTCCATGTCATGCATTCCATATCATGTCATCATGTGCATCTCATTTGCATACGTGTTCGTCTCATGCATCCGAGCATTTTCCCCGTTGTCCGTTTCGCAATCCGACACTCCTACGTGCACCGACGTCCCCCTTTTGTCTCTTTTCGTGTGCGGGTGTTAGACATTCTTGGAATGGACCGAGATTTGCCAAGCGGCCTTGTTACACCACCGGTAGACCGCTTGTCAAATTTCGTGCCATTTGGAGTCCGTTTGATACTCCAACGGTTAACCGGGTAACCGTGAAGGCCTCGTGTGTGTTGAAGCCCAACACCCCTCCAAAATGGCCCAATAAACCTTCCAAACCTCTTCCATGTCCTCCGTCGTCGGATCATGATCGCGTGGCCGAAAACTACACTCCATTTGGACACTCCTACCCCCTCCTAGCTATAAATATGTGCACCCCTCCTCAAATTCGGGTCTGAAACCCTAGCTCTCCCCCTCGCGCCGTCGGATGTTTCTCCCCACCGGACGGACGTGTCCGCAACCTCCATCGCCGCCATGTGTCGGATTCTGATTCCTCGGGGAAACCGCGCCCACATCGCCGCGCCACCCGTGCGCCGGCTCGTCGGGCCCAGGCGGGGCCGTCCCCGGCCCGCGCGCCGCCCGCTCGCCCTGCCTCCCAGTCGCCTCCCCGCGCCGCCTTCCCATGCGCCTCGCCGCCTCCCCCCGCCAGACGACGGCACCACCCGTGCTGCCTTCCCGCACGCCGCCGAAGCTCGCCGTCCTCCTCACCGGCGCCTGGATCCGGCCTCCGGCGAGCCCCCGCGTCTCTCCGTCTTCTCCCTCATCAACTCCGGCCACCTCCTCCCCAAGATCTGGCGAACCTCGACTTCCGTGCCAACGAACCCTAGATCTGATTCGGGAGGTTGACCTTGTTTTTTTCACTAAGTCCTTCTCTCTACTATGTTTTATGCCTCTGTTCATCATGCCATAACTTCATGTGTGCTACTCCGTTTTGTGCGTGTAATATATCAAAATGTTCATCATGATGTGTTCTTCATTTCATTCCATTGTGACATGCTTGTTTGAGTCCATATTGATGCCCAAATAACTGATGCAAGAGTGCTATAAAATGTTATCTCATGTTACTTATCAGTTTAGGGTGATTTGTCATTTTTGCCACATTTGTTGTGTGCTGCATATGGGCATGAGCTCTACATATGTTTTGATCTATGGCATGCTATCTTCACTGGGGTGCTTGCCATGTATTTTTGTGATCTTTGTGGTGACTAGCACAAGCATGCAAAGTAGCCTTCGTGTTATTGCTGATTTCAGGGACTTAGGATTTTACTAAGTCATTTCCCTGCTGTTATTTTTATGCCATGTAAACATGATGCTACAGTGAGATCCATGCTTGTTTTGAGTTGCTTCCGTAAGTATTATTTGTACATATGGTTATGCTCTATCCATCCACGGCCATGTTTGCAATTATAGAGTGCTCTAGCATGTCTCAATCTTGCTCTACTTTTGCTATAAAATGTTCCTGTCAGATTGTTTACATGTTAATCAATTTTGCCATGGTTGTTGTAGTTGATCCATGCATGCTATGAACTTGCTCTTGCCATGATTAGCTTCATGAACATGTCTTCTTGTTGATGCTATGATTGTTTTGTCTGGTGAGTGAATCGAACTCGCAAAGATGCCTTCATAACTCTGTTTATGCCATGCTCAGTTTTCTGCTAAGTCTGAATCTGTTAACGGAACTTGCTATGTTTACATGGGTACCATCATATTTTTTGTACCTTTTTGGCTCATGATCAGTAACGGACTTTTGATCTAAGCGTATATTTGATTCATGCCATGCCTTTATTTGCTATGATTTGTTCCTATAGCATGTTGTTTGCTTGCTCTAAACCTGGCTTCCTGATGTTAATTTCTGGCATGTTAGTATTTTCAGTAAGTCTGTGAAACTGATATCTTTTACACTTTTGTCATGCTTATTTGAACCTGCTCTTGTGTGATTTAGCTATAGCTCAGTGTTCATGTTTTGTCAAGCATCTTGAGTAGTTCACTTCCATGTGCTTTGTTTTTATGTTAGAGTGCAGTAGCTTAGTTTCTTTTTGCACTCTAGATGGCATCATGTTATTAATCGTAGAATTGTGCCTTCCTTGTTTTGCTTTCCATTTGCAAATCGTGCATCCGATTCCGGTGATCTTTATATCGATTTCGACCGAAATCATCTCATCTTTCCAGTGGCACATTTGGTTTGCCAAGTTGATGCCTGGTTCAATCTTTCCCTTCCGAAGCACGCATATGCATTACATATCACATCTCGCATATCATGCCATGTTTTGCATCATGTTGCTTGCGCATTGCACCGTGATTGATTGTTGGTTCATTTGCTTGTGTTCTTGCCTTGGGTAGAGCCGGGAGACGAGTACGTGATCGAGGAACCTATTGAGTATGCTAATGAGGATCAAGCTTTCGACAACTCTGAGAACTTTGCAGGCAAGATGACCATACCCTCAAAATCACTTCTATCTTTGCTTGCTAGTTGCTCGCTATATTGTTATGTTATGATACCTACCACTTGCTATATCATGTATCCCATATTGCCATGTTAAGCCTCTAACCCACATTTCCTAGCAAACCGTTGTTTGGCTATGTTAACGCTTTGCTCAGCCCCTCTTATAGCGTTGCTAGTTGCAGGTGAAGATGAAGTTTGTTCCATGTTTGGGACATGGATATTGTTTGGATATCATTATTATATCTTGTTACTTTAATGCATCTATATACTTGGTAAAGGGTCGAAGGATCGGCCTTATGTCTGGTGTTTTGTTCCACTCTTGCCGCCCTAGTTTCCGTCATACCGGTGTTATGTTCCTTGGTTTTGCATTCCTTACACGGTTGGGTGATAATGGGAACCCCTTGACAGTTCGCCTTGAATAAAACTCCTCCAGCAAGGCCCAACCTTGGTTTTACCATTTGCCACCTAAGCCTTTTCCCTTGGGTTCCGCGGACTCAAGGGTCATCTTTATTTTAAACCCCCGGGCCAGTGCTCCTCTGAGTGTTGGTCCAAACTCGAGCACCGTGCGGGACCGTCCCTTGGCAACTTGGGTTATGTTGGTTCCTGTACGCTTATCTTATCCGGTGTGCCCTGAGAACGAGATATGTGCAGCTCCTATTGGGATTTGTCGGCACAGCGGGTGGTCTTGCTGGTCTTGTTTTACCATTATCGAAATGTCTTGTAACCGGGATTCCGAGTCTGATCGGGTCTTCCTGGGAGAAGGAATATCCTTCGTTGACCATGAGAGCTTGTGATGGGCTAAGATGGGACACCCCTGCAGGGTTTTGAACTTTCGAAAGTCGTGCCCGCGGTTATGGGCAGATGGGAATTTGTTAATATCCGGTTGTAGAAAACTTGACACTTAACTTAATTAAAATGAATCAACCGGGTGTGTAGCCGTGATGGTCTCTTTTCGGCGGAGTCCGGGAAGAGAACATGGTCTCGTGTTATGCTTGAACGTAAGTAGCTTCAGGATCACTTCTTGATCACTATTAGCTTCTCGACCATGCTTTGCTTCTCTTCTCACTCTCTTTTGTGTAAGTTAGCCACCATATATGCTAGTGTTTGCTGCAGCTCCACCTCACTACCCTTTCCTACCTTTAAGCTTAAATAGACTTGATCGCGAGGGTGTGAGATTGCTGAGTCCCCGTGACTCAGAGATACTTCCAAACAGATGCAGGTGCCGATGATGCCAGTGCAGGGGATGCTACCGAACTCAAGTGTGAGTTCGACGAGGATTCGGGCCGTTACTATGTTTCTTTTCTGGATGATCAGTAGAGGAGCCCAGTTGGGGCGATCGGGGATCTAGCATTTGGGGTTGTCTTTCTTTATTTTGGTTCCGTAGTCGGACCTTGATTGTATTCTGGATGATGTATGCTATTTTTATGTATTGTGTGAAGTGGCGATTGTAAGCCGACTCTTTATCCCTTTCTTACTCAGTACATGGGATGTGTAAAGATTACCCCTCTTGTGACATGCCTACCATGCGGTTATGCCTCTAAGTCATGCCCCGACACGTGGGAGATATAGACGCATTGTGGGTGTTACATACAATTAAGTGCAAGCCTGCTCACACCTACCAGTACGTACCAAACATGACCGTGTTCCCACTATGCAGGTTTTAGTACTAGTGCTAGTGCTTAGGTTATAAAAAGGGGAACTACCTAACCGAAAATGACTGCACATTCCTCCTTAACTCCTCATCCACAAGAAACAATCAAGCCATAGCCAGCGTGAGTTCTGGGTCGAGAGATTTCCACCAGGGAGAGGTGAGCATGGAGGAGGAAGCACGAGAGATGTCCCGCCTCGCCGCAAAAGCATCCGACATGTTCAGCCGCGCATCAATAGCAGCACAGAGGTCCCGCCGCGCCGCTGAAGCAGCACGGAGGTCCCGCCGCGCCGTCGATGTAGTAGACTGGTCTGGCCACGCCACGGAAGCAGCAGAGATGTTCCGCCGCGCCCCCGAAGTAGCAGGGAGGTCCCGCCGTGCCACAGAGGCCTGGGAAAATTTCTCGCGGGCAGGCGAGGACTCTTACAGGCGCATGCATGCGATAGTCCATAGCCAGATGGATCAGATCTCCGGCTGGGCGAGGATGCAGGACGAGGCTACCGGCGTCATCCGGCAACTCGGGGAGGGCAATGCGAAGCTCCAGGGCGAGCGTGACCTGCTGAGGGCGAAGATCGCCAGAAGGGCGAAGCAGGAGGAGGAGATCGCTGTCATGTTGCAGAGGATGGGCGTCATCATCAAGAAACTTATGGACGAGAATGCCATGCTCCGCGTCGAGCACAATAGGCTGGTGGAGGAATTCATGGATGCTGCCAAGCAGCGTATTAAGGACATGAAACTGATGAAAGAGATCATCGGCCACCGCGAGAACTAGTCTCTGCGACCTGCAGCACGTAAAGAAAGTAGAGATCAGCGAGCCATATTGTTGTATGCGTCTTCCTTCTTCTTTTGCCCTTGTGTATTTCGGGCGTAGCCGCATGTGGCTTTTTTAATTATCTTCCTAATTATGTAAGACAATTATTATCCACTCTCGTTGTCCTTATATATATTCATCAGTCTTCCTATAAGTCACAGTAGATGCTATATAGGTCCGTCGGATCTTACATCAAGATCCGTGCAAAATTTTCTTTTCAGATTTTCTTTTTTCTCTCTTAAATCTCAGTCGAGTGAGACATTTCCACGCCATTAAACAGAGGCTCAGGCGCCATTAATGGTACCTTGGGAGAGAGGTGGACAGCAGATGGAGGTCAAAGGGCTCTCCTCCGGATAAGACGCACAGGGGTCTGATCGCACGCCTCCCGTACTCAAATAGCTACCCTGCACGATGCCTCCTAGCTAATAAAAAAAGGGGATGCGTGGCGACATGTAAATGGTAAATAGAGCACCCACGGTTTTGATAATACTTGTGTTTCTGATTGTAACATGACAGCACTTGTTCCAAAATGACTTTGTTGATTGTTAATGTGTGCGCCTTCGCAAATCGGACAGCAAAATTACCACAACATATTGGTGCCATGTCATGGCACCAAGCCAAGTTTCATGATTTTCATGCGTTTTTCGGATTTACTAGAATTAAAAAACCAAGTTTCTCAATGTTTCCAGCCGAGCCATGACGCCCAGATGTTTGAATTTCATTCCCATTTCTGGCATGGGACCTAGAAATTTACCCGAGGGACACACATGTGATTTTTCAACCAGCTTTGGTGCACTGGAGCATGTGCTTGTATTTAAAATTTGAATTATGCACACAAAGGTGACCCGTTCCCTCTCAAACCACGAGCCTTCTTGAGAGAAGCTCCGGTTTGCAAGAAACTTATACCAAAACTTGTTCCTATTATGCATTTTTTTACCACAGCATGGTAGTACCATGACATGACACCATGACAAGTTTCATGATTTTCAGGCGTGTTTTGGATTTACAAGAATTTTAAAACCAAGCTTCTCAATGTTCTCGGCCGAACCACGATGCCCAGATGTTTGAATTTCATTCCCATTTCTTTCATGGGACCTAGAAATTCACCCGAGGACACACATGTGATTTTTCAGTCAACTTTGGTGGACGGGAGCATGTGCTTATAGTTCAAATTTGAATTATGCACATTAAATGACCAAAAACTCAATTAATGTATAAAAAGGCCAAACGAACCCGGAATAATTCCAAAATTTAACAGGGCACTCATATAGTTCTATGTTGCCTCTGTAAAGAAAATCTGGCGATAGGCAGCGTATATTGTTTCGCACAGAAAGGTATAAAGAAATAAAGAAATTAGCCCTATTTAATTCTTGGGTTCTTAGTATTTATGCCAATAGTTGTGCATCACTACTCAGTTTTGCCATTAGAAGTTACAACTACTCAAAAAATGCCATCGATCCGTGAGATGCCTGCTCAAAAATGCAATTAGATATCTAAAAAATGCCATCGTTAAGTTAGATGTTTGCTCGGAAATGCCATTAGACATTGTTATTTTCACGTCAACCCCTGTTGACCATGTTACATGACAAAAATAAGCCGATTCTCACAATGATAAGTTAATGGTGTCCAGCACAACACACCCCTCAAATAAAACTAAGCACCCTGGAATTCTTTGACAAAACTAAGCACACTGAAATTCTTTGACAACTAAACTGCTGGCTAGATGATGTTGGCCATATATATTGTACGTATATAATGTCAAGAAATGAGTGGTAGTACCATACCAACTAAAAGATGAAATGTATGAAATATAACAAGAAGAAACATAACATAGTTCTGCTGGGGGCTCAGCACAACACACCCCTCAAATAAAACTAAGCACATAAGAAATTAAACTAAGCAACTAATCTGGTAGACATTGCATTAGAACCACCATGAGCAACGACACTGCCACCTTACTCGGAGTCCTCGTCCACGTCCTCGACTTTGTCCTTGTCCCTCTTCCTCTTGGCCGATACTTCTTTGCTTGAACCGCACACTTGGCTCTTGCTCTTCATCCAACCCTTGTAGATATTGAAAACAAAGGTAGCCATCCATTGCAGCATAGTGGATGTGGTCCATATCTAGTACACTTCACTGCCATGCATGACGATGAAACGTGTACGGAGGTTTCTCTAGTTTACCGTACGAAGGATGAACCATGGCTCCTGCCAGGGTCAGCATTGAAGGCTGATCAAGGGAGGGCACCAGCCCTTCCTTCTGGAGGTCGAAGGGGTCGCCTACAACGAGGCCTATCTGACCCAGGATTTGTTGGGCATCGCAGCAGAAATTTAAAATTTTCTACGCATCACCAAGATCAATCTATGGAGTAATCTAGCAACGAGGGGAAGGGGAGTGCATCTACATACCCTTGTAGATCGCTAAGAGGAAGCGTTGCAAGAACGCGGTTGGTGGAGTCGTACACGCAGCGATTCAAATCGCGGTCGATTCCGATCTAAGCATCGAACAACGGCGCCTCCGCGTTCAACACACGTACAGCCCGGTGACGTCTCCCGCGCCTTGATCCAGCAAGGAGAGAGGGAGAGGTTGGGGAAGACTCCGTCCAGCAGCAGCACGACGGCGTGGTGATGGTGGAGGAGCGCGGGACTCCAGCAGGGCTTCACCAAGCACTACGAGAGACGAGGAGGGAGAGAGGTAGGGCTGCGCTAAGAGGGAGATCAAATCATCTGTTGGGCAGCCCCCAATACCTCAAGTATATATAGGGGAAGGGGAGGGGCTGCGCCCCCATCTAGCGCTCCATCCCTAGGGGTGGCAGCAGCCCCCAAAAGCCATCTAGGGTGCGGCCAAGGGGGGAAGAGAGGGGGGCGCCCTAGGGTGGACCTTAAGGCCCATCTGGACCTAGGGTTTGCCCCCTTCCCACTCTCCATGCGCCTTGGGCCTTGGTGGGGGGCGCACCAGCCCACCTGGGGCTGGTCCCCTCCCACACTTGGCCCACGCAGCCTTCGGGGGCTGGTGGCCCCACCTGGTGGACCCCGGGACCCTCCTGGTGGTCCCGGTACATTACCGATAGCACCCAAAACTTTTCCGGTGACCAAAACGGGACTTCCCATATATAAATCTTTACCTCCAGACCATTCCGGAACTCCTCGTGACGTCCGAGATCTCATCCGGGACTCCGAACAACAATCGGTAACCGCGTACATACTTTCCCTATAACCCTAGCGTCATCGAACCTTAAGTGTGTAGACCCTACGGGCTCGGGAGTCATGCAGAGATGGCCGAGACAACTCTCTGGTCAATAACCAACAGCGGGATCTGGATACCATGTTGGCTCCCACATTCTCCATGATGATCTCATCGGATGAACCACGATGTCAAGGATTCAATCAATCTCGTATACAATTCCCTTTGTCTATCGGTACGATACTTGCCCGAGATTTGATCGTCGGTATCCCGATACCTCGTTCAATCTCGTTACCGGCAAGTCTCTTTACTCGTTCCGTAACACATCATCCCGTGATCAACTCCTTGGTCACATTGTGCACATTATGATGATGTCCTACCGAGTGGGCCCAGAGATACCTCTCTGTTACACGGAGTGACAAATCCCAGTCTCGATTCGTGCCAACCCAACAGACACTTTCGAAGATACCCGCAGTGCACCTTTATAGCCACCCAGTTACGTTGTGACGTTTGGTACACCCAAAGCATTCCTACGGTATCCGGGAGTTGCACAATCTCATGGTCTAAGGAAATGATACTTGACATTAGAAAAGCTTTAGCATACGAACTAAACGATCTTGTGCTAGGCTTAGGATTGGGTCTTGTCCATCACATCATTCTCCTAATGATGTGATCCCGTTATCAATGACATCCAATGTCCATGGTCAGGAAACCATGACCATCTATTGATCAACGAGCTAGTCAACTAGAGGCTTACTAGGGGCATGTTGTGGTCTATGTATTCACACATGTATTACGGTTTCTGGTTAATACAATTATAGCATGAATAATAGACAATTATCATGAACAAGGAAATACAATAATAACCATTTTATTATTGCCTCTAGGTCATATTTCCAACAGGATTTCCTTGTCGTTCCTAAAGTCTATAGTAACGAATTTGACTCGGCAACCCTTGAGGAACTTCTTAAATTCCTCGCACTCAACGTCGGCATGGCATATGTGGTAGACCAAGCATAAGTCATGCACACAAACCTGGATCATGGCGGGCTTCTTCTTCTCCACCTCCTTTAGTTTCTTCTCGCTTCCCAAGACTATGGTGTACTCAACATCTAGCCCAGCGACCCACTCATCATTTGAGTTTTCGAACATGCGTTTGAAGCGAGCAAGGCATTCTTTCACCGTTGCGGAAGAACGGGTGTAGATGACGTCGAATTCATCGCCGGTGATGGTTCTCACCTTGTACTCACAGACGATCATGGAGATTTGGGACGCCATGGATTTGGGAGGAGGGTTAAGATTAGTGGAATTGCCGTAATGTGAAAGGACGGGACGACTAGGAGCAGTTTATCGATTGTAAAAATGTCGAGTGGGGGCGCGTGTGAATGGCAGGGTAATGGCTTGCCTGGTGGATAAATGGATTCATGCACAGTACTATGGGGGCCCAATTAGATGTCATGTCTACTCGATGCCCAATTAAATGACTTTCGATGTCATGTCAAGCGTCGGGAAAATTATAGCTGATACGAAACTTTCCATTCTCCCATGATACGGGCTTCCGAGAGCCCTTGGATCTGAGATCGAACGGTTGCATGGCGTGATTCTAGACCTATGGGTGAATATCCTATCCTGGAGGGTTATTCTGCAAATTTTCAGCAACTTAGCATGCGACCGTTCGATCTCAGATCCAAGGGCTGCCAGCAGCCCGTATCATGGTCGCGCCTACCACGACCAACGCCTCGCTCGCACGGACGCGCCCTTGGAGATTTAACACGGTGCGTTAGGCTATCTGATGTTGGCATGTCATACATAGTCATCACTTAGTCACTCATACAACAAGGTTAGCTATAAGGTTGGCTATAAGAGTATTTTTTGTTTACTTCTCTCTATCTCTTTCTTCATAGTATTCATTGCATTTGCCAAGGAGTGAGCTCTTCCAATGAAATGGTGCTTAGATGAGGTGCTATGGGCATTAAATGGCTTAGCAACTCAAGTCCCCAATGCATAGGTGCTTAGTTTTTTGTTGCTAAGTTTGCTTCATCTAGGTACACGCGCTTATCACCATTTCTTCCTGGGGTCACCAAACTAGTTTGTCTCTTCTTAATTAACTTGCCACATCAGACTTTATGCCTATGTGGCAGGCTTAGCACCTGTAGGATCAAGTACAATAGTGGGCTATAAGCCCTCTTTACATGGCATTTTTGCATATCTGGGGGAAAGAGGCAAGGAAAAAGTGGAGGAGTGGGCTCTCGAGCAAGAGCCAGCCTCTACATGGTGGAGCATCAGGAGAGGCACCTATATGGAGGTGGTCAGGAATCGGGAGACTCAAGCCGGTCGTAGCGCCACAGTTAAAATGATAATAGCAAGTCAAATCATCGGGCCCCACCTGTCCAGCAGTAACTCACTGTCAAATCACACAACCCTACGTTTGCAGCAGCCTACTCCCTCATCTTCTCGCGTCTCTGTCGAACCGACTAGGCAGAAATGCCCCGCCTACCGCGTAGGAAAAGCCCCTCCCTCGACTTTTAAATAGTACAGTATACTAATTTTGTATCCATGGATTGCGCTATGGAGCAAAGCCTCAAGAAAACGGCGGTACACATGTACGGAGTATACAACACGCCCGTCACGTTCATGTCGCACCCCAGACGGTCGGTCGGTCTGGCACGCCGCTCTCCGAATGGAACGCGCATCATATTGCGTTTGCACACACATGTGGGACCGCAATTGAGAACCGACCATAGGCACACTCCCCGACCCCGCAAGTCGGGTGAGTTAATAGAAGTAGTACATACATTGGTACCTGGACGATCCCTGCAAGACACGGAAGATCAGTTCGTCCATGCATGTGGCCGGACTCCTGAGGACACGCCTGGATTGGCTATCGTCTACATATCGTGCAGGCTGTGTTGTACTGGGCTGTAGTTCTGGTGTGAAATCTAAAAAAAGGTTTCTTGTCATCTCACAAAATTAGGTGTCATGTGCTTCGGATCACTGCGAGGGTTAAACAGCGACAACTGAGTTGGGCTAGTCATTGGGGGCACATGCACGAAGACTACTCGGTTGCCATCTAGGTCAAGCCGGCTATGTTAATTAGTACATCTATCGACGGACCCCTTTTCTACGAGTTTATCTTTAATCTGAGGTTTGATCCTCGTCTAGTTTATCCGTCGGGATTCATCTTGTCTCCTTTGGGCAGTGAGGTTATCATTTCTTGTCATGTGGCATTTTTTCGTGTTATATGTTATAATCCGGTGCTTCAGATCAAAATGACGACAACTGCGCCTCCAGGGCACGTGCATGAAGACTTCTTGACAATCATTGCCGAGGTCAAGCTGGCTCCGGCCGGTAGACAAAAGAAAACTAGTACTCCAAAATATAGGCAGGAGCCTCCGCGCTTGATTGCTAGTGTTGCTCTCTTCACACTGTCTCGTCCTCTCCAGATCTAAACACGACAGCGATGGCCACACACTCTCTCTCTACTCATCGCCGGTCACAGATCCAGTCGGATCCTCTCCATCAGGGAAGGTGAGAAGGTGCAACGTTCACGCGGTCGTCCTCAGTGACGGATCTTACCCGCTGTCGGTGCGTCTCGATCAGCATGCCTTGCTGCTCTCTCCCAAGCATCGCTGGCGAGGGCGGGCCTCCCACCCGTTCTTCCTCGTTGCCGTAGTGCGGGCAGATCCGGCCTCCCGCCGCCCACCTGGCGACATCCCGGTGACCCTCAGGTATAACTTCCTTCGAAACCGGCCTAGCTCTACTTCCCGAGCTCCTGACGCCGCTGCATTTGTATCTTTTACTATTTCTCAGCCCCCCTCGTGTAGATAGGATCGATCGGTTGTTCGAAAACCACCTAATTTTTTACTATGAAGAGGTAAAACTAGTTCATGCACTCGAATCTAGTAGTAGTACTTGGTTCAAACAAGGAAGAAAGGGGGTGGGGTGGGGGAAGATTTGTTACCTGAATCTAGGACTTGGTCGAAAGAGGAAATAATGGGGGCGAAAAGTAGCCGAGACTGGCTATCCAACTGGTCTCTAGGTCTAATTGGGAAATAAAGGGAACGCAGTACAAACTCAATATAAACCCGATCTATTGGTTGAAAAAGGAAAGAAAGTGGGGACTTGGGGACAAGTCAACAGAGTAAGTCCAGCACTAGATTTGCTAGCCTCACACAGTATAAGGTGGCTATATACCGAACAAAAATGGGACCAACCCAGATATCCTCTTCTGATGTTTGTTGCCCCGAGCCGCTCTTATGTAATGCCATTGGTAAAATGTAGCAGTCGCACTATTAAAAGTAAGGTCACGTTAAACCAATGTTGTTTTCAATGTAATGCCTCCAATAATATGAATCAATGGCACTTTTTTCATGTCCTGCTAAATTTCCCATTAAGATAAGTTGCTTCTTTTCGTTAGAGATGCAACTGTCCTGGTCCGCCTACTCTCTAGGAGCTTCACGACCAACCTTGATGTTGCTCAATTTTATTGCAACTAATGAAGAAGCTCTGTGGGTTTTGTTTTCTGATGGAAATGGAACCGGGGGTGGAGCCCTTTTCTTAAAAAAGAAGAAGAAGAAGCTGCTAGCTCATGGGACATTGCTTCATTTTAGGTGAACTGCACCAAAAGGTCCCATGAATTGAATCATCCATGTTGGTAAATGGTGTCATCCCTTCTATGATGGCGTTGACTGCAGATATGGTTTCCATCACGAGGTATGTTCTTTTTTGGTCTGACCGTTTGCCAAAGATCCTGCATGTTGATCCTGCTCTTGTGCTACTGTTTTGGCACTGCCATGACAAAGCAGTAATGTTATTATTTTGCACCTTAATCTAGTGGCACTATTAATTTGAGGCAATGTTTTGGCACTGCTAGTGCCACTGTTTTTTTATATATCGAAATATGGGGTTCCCTCCGATTTCATTAAAGAAACCCAACCATAGAGAACCATTATCCGACAACATCTCAGTGTAAACGGGTAGTTATGCAACTACTACTAGAACAGACTGAGTACTAGCATGAGACAAGTTTGCCACATACGCTAGGCAGGTAGGGGACGTAGCACCAGCTCGACCAAGTTTGGATTACAACCCAAATGCTACCACAGAAACATCAGGGGGAAGATAGGGACTGAAATAGCCAGCTTCAGCATCCCAGTCTAAGCACCCCCAGCCTTCATCCTTGCGAAGCACGGTACACCTTGTCTTCCACCTGCTCGACCCTAGTGTCACTGATAAAATGAAGTAATAATACAGTTAAAATAGAGCGAGTGTCATCTCTATCATTTCATTTCCGATGTAGATAAAGAAAGCGCTTCTCTTTGTTAATGTATGTTTCATCAACTAGTCCCATTGTTAATGTTTAAGCATTTCTGCAAACTGGGGTGCTTAATTTTAGTTGATCTGCACAAAAATAGAGATTTGAATGTCTTAAGGACCCTCCTTGTACTGTCACTGTACACTGATGTTCATCACTAGCAGAAGGTGTAGCGGGGAGACTTGGGTCGATTTCCAGTATGATGTAATATTTTCTTCTGTTTATTAGTGTATGTTTCATCAACTAGTGCCACTATAATCTAATCACGCCTTTTCATTATCTGTGCAAACAGGGTTATTCAGCTGCATTTTGGTGGAACTGCACAAATGTACAGATGGAACTGGCATATATGCAGAGTGCGAGGTGCCAAGTAAAAATTACCGACACCAACCCTGCTCTATCTAAGCATTGGCATCCACCACCATTAGTGGGATGTGTGGCGCTCACTGTGGACGGATCTTTCTCGGCAGCAATTCCTCTAACCAAATACTAGTAGCTTAGACTTAAAAAAGACTAGTAGCTTATATAGGCAGTTTTCTAGGGGTGTACTCTTTTCTGAAAGAAGCACCAATCTATTTTTCTTTATTTGTACACAGTATCACAACTTTGACCCAAAGGTCCAGAGCTATTTTAGGGTGATTGGCGTAGTACTCAAAGACTGATTATAAGCATGATTTTTATTAGTTTTCACACTGATTGTAAGCATGAGCAGATGGAAGATTAGGTTAGTGCGAAGCTTACCTTAAACCCTACCGACACCGTTGAAATGAGGCGAGCGTCGAGGGAACCGTGGAGAACAGCGGGGAAGCGACGTCGCGCCATCCGGCCTCCTCTTGCGGTGGGAGAACGAATACTCCTGTGGCTCCGGCTGGCTCTGCACCCTGACGAACGGCACACCGTACTCGATCGATTCATTATCCTCTGGGTGCTCGACCTTCGACCTGTACGCCCACCACCTCCACCTAACTTTCGCCTCAGGCGAATCTGTCTGCTCCATCTCCCAGAGGAGATACTCGATGAACTCGAAGGACTGCGGCGTGACTACCACCGAGGAGTACATCACCACCCTCATCGCCATCGTCTCACTCTTTCGCATACATTGCCACATGGCCCTCACCGTTCTCGAAATCTCCCACTCATTGTAAAACCAAGTAAGGATCGCCTTCAACCTGGCTAACTTTGCCTGGTCGCCGCCGGCGATCTGCCAGATTCGCTGCTGGACCCCTCCATAGATGTCCTTCTGAGTGGTCCGGTGCTAGCTTTGGAAGATGGGAGGAGAGACGGTGGTCTTGCAATAGAGAAGAGGGAGAGGCGAGAAAGTGGTTTTAGAATGGAGATGATGGACAGGAGAGGTTCCCCTACCTTTCGGTCGCTGACAGGTGGGCCCCGCGCTTTGTGGGACCCATGTGTCAGTGTCTCAATGGCAGGATGGGCTACATCAGGGGATCCTCGTCCTAGGAGAGAAGAGGTGGTTTTGCAATGGAGAAGAGGGAGAGGCGAGACGGTGGTTTTGGAATGGAGATGATGAAGAGGAGAGGAGATGGTTTTGCAATGGAGAAGAGGGAGAGGAGCGTGCGGCAGCGATTTAGGATTGGACGAGAGGGTCGGCGCGTTGTGACTGGATCAAAATCAAAATCAATTTACCCTTCAATTAAGAAAGCGACCCCACATTAACTAGTCTCCCTTTTATTGGTCATAATTGACCATGATTTTCGCAAATAAAATATGTGTTATACGTTGCAAAAATAATATAATTTGAAAGTACATTCAGATACGAACCAAACGATACAATTTTTGGTGACATGCATTCATATTTTGCTTGTCAAATACAGTACATGGTCAAACTTTGACCCAAAATATGCAAAACAAAAAAATACTTCCAAGACCAGCGCCGCTCTTCCGCTCTTCTCCTCTTAAAGCACCGCCACTCCTCTCCTGTTCCAATCTAAATCCAGCGCTGCTCCTCTCCTCTTCCATTTCAAAACCACCGCCCCTCCTCTCCTGTTCCAATCCAAAACCAGTGTCGCTCCTCTCCCGTTCTAAACCAAAACCAGCGCTGCTCCTCTCCACTTCCATTCAAAAAACACCGCCGGCGAGTGAAGGTGCTGTGGAGAAGTAGATCGATGGAGGAGTACAACCGATACGTGAGGATCGCAGATGGCGACCCTGTGAAGCTAGCTAGGATGTTGGAGATACAGTCTTGGTTTGACAACAAGGACCAACTAGTGGCGACGGCGACATCCATGGCTAAATATCTGCAACAGAGTGAAAAGGCGGCGATACTCCCAGAGGGAGTCGCGTGGGAGTACATAGAGCTGCTCCTCTGGGCCATGGAGCAAACAGATTTACCGAATCCGATCGTGAGGGAGCGGTGGTGGGGGTATCGATCCCAGATGGAGCATCCACCAGAGATTGAAGGATCGAGCATCTACAGGGTGCCGTTTGTGAGGGTGACGTGCCAGAGTGAGCTGGTGGAGTCTTCGTCGATCGAACCCAACTGCAAGAGGAGAAAAATTGTTGGCCCGACGACGCTTCCCCGCCATCCTCTCCCTCGCCGTTCACATCGTCTCACGGGGCGGCTGTCTGTCGCCGAGGAATAGTCGGGCAGGTTGTGAATGGTCAGGAGGAGTTTAGGGTTTTTAGTATTTGCAGGTTGTGAATTGTGTTTTGTGTTGTGTATTTTAAGAGTACTTTCAGATATGAATGTCTTTTGAATTTCAGAGTTGCAGTATTGAGCATATGAAGTATTTTATGAATTCTAGAGATCTATTTTTAGCACTTAAAAAATGTAGTTTCATAGGAGTATAAAAATGCAGAGAATGTGATTCTCAGAGAAGAAACTACAAGTTTCAGTTTCAGATAAGAAACTCCAAATTCAGTTTCAGATAAGAAACTGCAACTTTCAGAGGCAGAGCATTTATATTAACACGGCCTTTTCAAACAGTGTTAACATCATGCTGAAAGTTTCATTCATGGTCGAAACTGGAACTACCAGTCAGTTAATATCATGTTGATCGACATTCATGCATAGCACATCTTCATATGATGCACAGTAAAAAAGATATGCTATCTTCAAAATGCCCACGAGTGTGCGAAAAACTGAGAAAATGAGGGACGAAGTTTTGGCAAGTGTAGGACGTGGTGTGCGTAGATGACAATTGGGACCCACATGTCAATAAAGGCAGAGGCGAAAAATTTGGAGATATTTTCTCTGCACAGGTGGAATCGAACCCGGGCGGAACAGCTGTCGGGTAGTGTCACTCGGCCACTGGGCTAGTTCAGTTGTTTCATTAGTAATAAGACACTTCCTCATGTTGTCGAATCTCCTCCTGCGACTTTGTGCGCTCGCCACGACGCCGCTGTCTGCCGTTGTGAACATGCTAAATAAATGAGAGGAATATGAAGAGGACTGTACGTGGAGAGGCGGACAGTCATGACCCACCAGGTCTATGGCCGTACGCAAGCAAGTGCCTCATCGAAAAAATACTTCCTCCTAATGATATACTGACGTTGGGGCCCACGGGTTTGTCAACATAGTTACATTTTTTAGGTGCTTCAACGTAGTTATTATAGAAGATAAATTCACAACGAAACCGGGAAGCTGGAAGGTATCATTTATTATCACTGGGGCAGCAAGTATCAGCTGGGTTTTGGGTTGCCCCGTCTAGGCTTTCTTTTTTAACATGCGCAGCCCACGACCTCGGATGGGAGGTCCATAAGGTTGTTTGTATTTTCTTGAGGGCCATCATGTATCAACCGGCCTATGGACCTCCCATCCGAGGTTTTATTTTTCTTGAAATATCGGCAGCCCAATTTATGTATTTTTTTGAAGAAAACGCAGAGGTTTGTTTTATTTTTCTATATAAGAATAGGAACGTCTGGTCCAACTTATGTTTCCCTTCTAAACTATATTATATATATTTAAATTATTTTATATGTTATTATATATTATTGTTATTTTCATCATATATTTAACAGATACGTACATATGAAAAAACAATATCCTACATCTTGTTAATTTATAAAAATAATTTCTTAACAATAAAATCATGGATTTTTTTGGCGATGAAAATCCTAGTGATTGTGTACAAAAGCTTGGTAAGATTTAAGGACCAATGTAATAATAAATCACTTATTATTTAAATATATATATATATATAACAAAATGATCAGCCCTGTTTATTTTTTGATAACATTGTTGCGCCCACCCCAACATTATAATTAGAATCAGCCCAGCAAAATTGTGTATTTCGATAAAGTGCAAATGGCCTATAATTTTTTAGGAAAAACATAAATGGGCCGCATGGACGCTACATTATTTGTTCACCCAGCCCAGCTAATGGACTGTAATTCATAAAAAGAGATCAAATGGACTGTAAATTCTAACCCGCAAAAAAAAGACTGTAAATTCTGAAAAAATGGGTTGAATACGTGCCACATTTTTGGAGGTTGAAATGTGAGCCAATAGGCCGAAGCCAATGCAAGTTGTTGTCAACTTAGTCAACAAATGATTCTGACATCGTTAGCCGTTGGATTTACATCCAACGACCGGCATCCATCTTCAATCTCTCGTCTTCTTCCCCTAACGCCGTCGGGACCACCTGCTCCTGCCTCCTGCTGCTAGCAGCTCTGCTTAGCACGCTTCGCTGTGAAGCGTTACTCCACCGTTGGTCAGGCCATCCCTCCACCCTTCCACACCTCTTGTTCTTCTCCACCCACTGCCAAACCACACCGCACCAGAACCAGTTAACCCTCGTACACCTCTCCGTCTGCGACTCTACTCCCGCGTCTTCCCATCTACGGCTCGTTGCTGTCCGGAGCCTCGCCGTCGTCCACCACCTTGGATGCGCTCGGCGCGGAGTGGTCAATGTGGTCAACGAACGACACCATCGGAAGTAGACTGTGCGTGGAGACGCTGACAGCTGGGTCCATGGACGCACGCAAGAAAATGCCTCCTTATTATGCGCAAAACAATGATTCCTCCACCTGACAGCTGGGACCCACCGGAAGGGCCTCTGTATTTCGTGAAAAAAATGTTCCCACCGCTGACAGGCCGGACCCACCAGCTATATCTTCGCACGCAAGGAAGTGCCTCCTTATTACGCACAAAAAAATGAATACTCCCCCTGCTAGTTGGGACCCACCTTGGTGAGAGGCTGACTTGTGGGCCTACTAAGTTGACGGGGACGGAGTGCTTTGTCAACTTAGTCAATATGAACGATTCTAGCTCCAGTGACCGTACAATGTCCATCCAAAGGCCGTAGTGCTTTTTCAACCTCTGGTCTTGTTGCTCCAGCCGCTCAAAGTAGCGTCGGTCGTGCCGCATGCTCCTGCCTCCCATGGCCGGCTGTGCTGCTGCGGAGGCCTCACAGCCCCCTACTATTCCCACCGTTGGCCAGCCATCCCTCTACTCACCCACATCCCCTGTTATTCTGCAGCGACGGCAGCCTCACACCACAGCAAACCAGTGAACCCTCGTACTCCTCTACGTGTGGGCATCCATTACCGCATCTTCCCCGGCTCCGCATCATCCCCTTCCTAGGCGTCACCGTCGTCCACCGCCCTGGTGCTCTCAGCACAGCATGGTCAACATGGTCAAGGAACGGATTCCATCGGACGTGGACTGTACGTGGAGAGGTTGACATCTGGGTCCACGTCCGCAGCAAGGAAGTGCCTCCTTATTACGCGCAAAATAATTATTCCTCCACCTGACAACGGGGACCCACCGAACGGGCCACCGTATTTCGCGAAAAAAATGTTTCCCCCTGACTACTGGGACCCACCAGCTACATCTTCGCACGCAAGGAAGTGTGTCCGGGCAAAAAAACAATTCGCCCCCTAACTGCTGGGACCCACCAGCTACATCTTCGCACGCAAGGAAGTGCCTGACAGTCGGGACCCACCTGGTCGAAGCGTACGTAGCGTTGTCATTCTGGTCGCAAATGTGTACGTACATACTGGTTGATGTAGAGGCGCGCACATGTCATAGTAGAGGCGCACACGTAGCATGTACACGTACGTACAACGGCCAAGGTGCAAGAAAGTAAATACGGCCACGTACGTACATACGGGCGGGGTCTCGAACGCCTACTCGCGCGTACGTATGGCCAGGGCTCGTGTACATGGCTGGGTGGGAACCGAGAAACAGCATCGTCGTCCTGTTCATGGGGAGCCAACCGGCTGGGTCAGAACGGAATGCGTCGTCATGTTCATCGGGAGGGCTTGGATGGAATAGTCGATGGAAACGAGGCCTGGCGTACCGCGGAACGGAGGAAACGGCCTTGTGTTCGACCGGCCACGTTCGAAACAGGGTCCTATTCATCGGGAGGGGTCTGGCATACCGCAAAACGGAGGAAACGAACCTCCTACGGTCGAAACGGGGTTCCTGTTGATCGGGAGGGGTGTGTTGTACCACAAAATGGAGGAAACGGACTTGTGTTGGAGCGCTACGGTCGAAATGGGGGTCCTGTTCATCGAAAGGGGTGTGGCGTACCGCAAAACGGGACTCCATGGGATACTGTTCATCTCCACCGTTGACCCCCTCCAGCCTCCACGGACTACTGTTCATCCACCGTCGACCTCCTCCAGCCTCCACCTGCGATTGTTCATCCACGGGGCTCCTGTTCATCCAGCCTCCACCACGTGCTACTCCACCGGCTACTGTTCAACCAGCCCTCTCCACGGGCTCCTGTTCAACCACCCATCCACTGGCTACTGTTCATCCTTCCCTCCACCGTCTACTGTTCATCCTGCCCTCCATGGGGTGGTCCTGTTCATCCTGCCCTCCACGGGGTCCAGTTCATCCATCCCCAACCGGCTCGATCGATCGGGGTACTGTTCATCCAGAGGCAACACCACGGGGTCCTGTTCATCCACCCCCATCGGGAACTGCTCAACCAACCCCCCCCCCCCACCCCCCCCCCCCCCCCCCCCCGCAACGCTCACTGTTCATCCAGAGGCAGTATCGATCGGCTTCAGTTAGCAGCAGTAGCGAAGGAATCGCTCGATCAGGTTCAGTTAACAGCCATCGATCGATCGCTCGAGTTCAGTAACGCGTAGCCTGCAGTGCAATCGCTCGGGTTTAGTAACGCGTAGCCTGCAGTGCAATCGCTCGGGTTCAGTTAGAGCCCAACGCCTCGCTCGGGTTCAGTTAGAGCCCAACGCCTCGCACACACACGCGTACGTACGAGAGAAACGCGCATCGCTCGGCCCCCGACCACCCACCGTAACCGTGGAATCCCCGATATTTTTTGTGCCCTCGCTTCTACCACGATTTTTTCCGTCATGGACGGCCCAAAGAATGTCATGCAACTGCATCTCCGGCCCGCCCAGGACGAAAAGCCCATTTTCTGTCATGATTTTTTGTCGTAGAATTAGGACCCCACCACATCTATGATGATATCGTGTTTTGTCCTAATTATTGTCATAGAAGTGTCATAAGTATGACAGAAAAAATTTCGTTCGGCCCAAAATATCACGGATGTGTCTTTTTTTTAGTGTAACCTGAAGGTGGGGGCTTCCAACCCATCTGAACTTCCAAAGTAATTGGAGCACTTTGTAGACCACTCATGCTCATCAGGATTTTTCCTTTATTCTTTGAATCCTCCAATGGCCTTGAATGACTTGTGCCAAAGGACGCCCAATAATTTTCAATAAAATTGGTCTAATTTGTGACTGACTCCATGCCCTTGCCAAAAATCAAATCATTTCTCAAGTGCCAGGCTCTCCAGAAAATGAAAGTAATTTTGTCCTGCATAGACTATCCCACTTGACTTAGAAGAATAAGAAACCAATCCGACCTAGTATACCTGAATGCATCCTCAATCGGTAACTCCCAACTATCTCTCATGGCCATGCGCAACGCACGAGCCTTGGGGCACGTAACAAGCACATGAAACGTATTCTCGTCCTCCACTCCACATATTGAGCACGTACTGAGAGTCACTTGGTGGTGCGCCACTCTGTTTACTTGGACAGCCAAGCTATTGGTAGCGGCCCGCCACGCAAAAATCCGGATCTTCTGAGGAACATTGGCCTTCCAGATGATGTCCCAAATTTTCCTCTCCCCCAAAGTTGCATCGCTGTGTTGCCCTTCGTCTTCTTTTTGTTCCTTTAGCATGAGTGCAAGCTTGTACGTGCTTTTAACTAAGAACCTCCCCGTCTTCTCGAAGTGCCATGCAACAAAATCACCCTCCCCAGAAGATGGGATACGCAGCCAAAGGATCTCTTCTGCATCATGAGGGTAAAATAGGTGCCTAAGCAGATTCTCGTCCCATCTTTTTGGCCCAGTCAGAATCAATTCAGACACCCCTTTCATTCTCGTCCTACTCTTTCTTGCCGTAATTTTAAGTCCAGAGTACCTTGGGAGCCAGTTATCTCTCCAAATATTAATATTAGAGCCATCCCCCACCCTCCAAATAACTCTCGATTTCAGCAACTTCAATCCATGCATAGTACCTTGCCAAGGCAGTGAGGCCGACTGAGGAAATATAGTGTCAAGGATATGTCCCTGTGGATAATATTTTTCCTTGACCACTTTGGCGCACAAAGAATCAGGGTTGACCACCAACCTCCACGCCTGCTTCGCTAACAGCGCTTGATTAAAAAGTCTGAGATTTCGGAATCCCATCCCTCCCTCAGCTTTAGGCCTTGTCAATTTATCCCAAGCCAGCCAATGAGTCTTTCTCCTATCCACCTCATCACCCCACCAAAAATTCCTTATAATCTGTGATAATTCCTCACACAATGTAGCCGGAAACTTAAACATACCCATGGCATACACTGAGAGGGCCTGAAGCACATATTTAATCAAAGTTTCCTTTGCTCCACAAGAAGCATATTTTTCTAACCAATCTGATAAAATCTTGAGAGCTTTTTCTTTTGTTGATTGAAATTTACCAGCTTTCATTCTACCCTGAGGCACCGGAAGCCCAAGATATTTGTCCTCAAATCTCTCTGCAGTGATGCAAATGATTACCATAACGGCCACTTGAATTTCCACACTGCACTTTTTTCCAAACATGATAGAGCACTTATCTGGGCTCAGCACCTGACCAGTTCCCTTCTCATAAGTGGAAATAATATTCTTAATTGTCAAAGCTTGATTAATGGATCCCTTGAAGAAAAACAGATAGTCGTCAGCAAACAATAGATGTGATATACCCGGAGAATGCCTATTGATCTTAAAGTCCAGAAGCAATCCTCTAGTACAGGCATCCTGAAGCGTTCACATGATTTTTTTTACAAAAGTGGTCCGTATTTTTTAGATGTTAGTGTAAATAAAAATATGAGCACATACTATTTTAGAATGCACCATAAACTATTTGTAAAACACGATGATCGTTTGTGAAAAATTGATGAACATTTTGAAGTACACGACGGACACTCAAAAATACATGATAAACATTTTTAAGTACACAAGGAAAATTTTAATACACAAAGAACATTATTGAAAACACAATGAACATTTTTCAGAAAACATGATGACCATTTTTCAAATACACCCTGGGAATCTTTTGTGAAATACGCGGGTAACTACGTACATCAAATACACCCTAAGAGCAGTCCACGTCCACCTGGCCACGTACATCCTGGATTCGTACGTGTTGCCCTCGCACTTAACGCCAGAATCTCAGGGTATGAGGAGTATATGATGTGCACAAGGATGTTCCATTGCAAAAACAATAACGTCCATAAGAGCAATTCTAGCACACCCCGCATCCCGTCGGTCCACAAAACGCGTTTGCAGTTCGCGCAAAATGACCTTTGCTGGCCAGCACGGACGGCCACAGATGCAGACCCCTCAAACGGACCCGCATAAAAATATATTCGTCGAATATGCTTTTTTTACGGGTCGGCTTTGCGGGGTTTGCTCTTTGCGCCGCTGCAACCCGCATCTCATCAGCCCGCAAATATCAAATCCAACATATTACAACAAAGGTAAGCAAAACTAAGTCATTTAAATCAAACATAATACAATAATCATCCACATTACAAATAATTATTAAAATCACCGTAGCAAACTTAAATAATGCAATACAAAACTTGTCATGAATACAAATACAAATGAATACAAAAATTAGTCACTGTCCAACCCTTTGCCAATGATGCTCAATGAGATCCTCCTAAAGTTGAAAGTGTGTGTTTGCATTTTCAATCTCCTTGTATGTCTGAAGAAAAGCTCTAATGCGATTAGGGTCTCTAGCTGGTTTGACACAGCTACCTAGATTGTCATAGAAGAATTCCAAATCCATTCCTCTCTCATCTTCAAGAATCATATTGTGCAGGATAACACAGCATGTCATGATATTTTTCAAGGTTTTCTTATCCCAAAAACGAGCAGGACCATGGACAATGGCAAACCTAGATTGCAAAACACCGAATGCTCTTTCAATGTCTTTTCGGGCTGCCTCTTGCACCCTTGCAAATTCACATTGTTTTTTAGTTTTGGTTTCTTGGATGCTCTTGACAAATGTGCACCAAGGAGCGTATATACCATCTGCAAGATAGTATCCCTTTGCGTATTCATGCCCATTGATAATGTAGTTGCAAGCAGGAGCACATCACCACTAACAAGCCTAGCAAACAAATGAGACCGTTGCAACACATTGATATCATTGAGAGTGCCCGGCATACCAAAAAAGCAATGCCAGCTCCATAAATCCTGGGATGCTACGACCTCTAGAACAATTGTTGCATCAGAGACTTGCCACAATACATTCCTTGCCATGCCTTGGGGCAATTTTTCCAAGTCCAATGCATATAATCAATGCTACCTAGCTTGCCAGGCCAACCTCTCCTCTGATTAGATGCCATCAATTTTTTTTTGTCATCTTCGTTGGGTGCCCGAAGATACTTAGGACCAAAGACACGGATGATCACTTTTGCAAATCTACGCACAGACTCAATTGTAGTATCTTCACCAATGCGAAGGTACTCATCAGCATAGTTAGCCGGGACGCCATATGCAATCACCCGCATAGCTGTGGAAATTTTTTGATATGCACTAAATCCCTTTAAGCCCGCACCATTTCTTCTTTGTGTGAAATACCGGCAATTTGCCTCGCAAGCTTGAACAGTTTTCAAAAAGAGGGATCGGCGCATTCGGTACCTTCTCCGGAAGAGGTGCGGTGGATATGTAGGATTCTCCGCAAAGTAGTCTTGCATCAACATCTCGTTCCCAAGATGAGATTTCGAGGAATGCAAAGACGCCCGACGGTCGATCCTTGTGTCCTCTTCCGGTTCTCGTCTTCGTGCTCCTTCATGGCAAGTGCCATGACTAATGTCTGCTGCCGAAAGTTCACAAGCATGGTCTCAACATCCGAGTCATCCGAATCGGACGAATCGGAGAGCAAGAACTTCTCGCACGGGCTCAACTCCATCTACATGCGTACCGGCGCGTCAATCAACTATACAGCTCGCAAAAATCACAAAAAATGGACTAACCGGTGGCGGGTGATCCCGGGCGGCGACGAGGGGGCGAGCTCGACGGCGGTCGATCCTCGACGGCGGCAGCGACGAGGGGCAGCTCTTCTCGCCGGATCCGGGGGGTCGGTGCAGCGGCTCGGTGCGGAAGGGTGCGGAGCGGCCCTGTGGCGCGATTCCGCCCATAGATATGGCCGGAATCGCCGACGGCGGTCGGGCGGAAGTAAGGACGGTCGGCGGCGGAAGGAGGGGGAAAGGCACACGGGCTGAAATGTCCCTCCCGCCAACTGCTTCTCCGTGATCCCGGGCACCGCAGCCGCGAGGGGGAAACCCGTGTTTCCCCGGGTTGGGTCGGGATTTTGCCATGCCCCTTAAAAAAATTTGCGGGCTGAGGCGGGATGCACGGTCTGATCGGGCAGGTTTTTCCGCCCCTGCCCGCATTTTGACGGTTATTATGCGGGTCGAAGGCGGGTGCGGGGTCTACTAGAGTTGCTCTAAGGCACTACCTGCATAACACCATGCATATGGCATTCCAAGGTGTTTGGCCGACAACCTTAGAGCATCTCCAGCCGTTGGCCCCCTAGGCGACGATTTTACATGGCCCCTGGGGGCGTGCCGGCGCTAAAATCAGCATGGGGGCGAGCGGGTTCCCAGCCGCTCGCACTAGGGTCGTCCCCAGACGCGTTTTATTTATTTTAAAAAATTTGATAAACTTGATATTTATATTAAACATGTTCGGCGTTTTACATAAATTATAAAAAAGCAATCTAAGGGGCAAAGAAGCCGATCAGCGTGGCGAAGTCGCCGACGTCGCCGCCGTCCTCGTCGGCGGCGGCGGCCTTCTCCTTCTTGATCGCGCGGCCTCCCGTGCTGGACCCCTCCCCGACGGCTCCATGGCGGACAGGCGGTGGCGGCGCGTCTTCATCGTCGTCGCTGTCGTCGAGGACTACGATGATTCCCTCGTCCCGACCACGGCGACGAGCTTTGAACCGCGCCAGGGCGACGCACTGGCGCTCCTTCTCCGCCTGCAGCCAGTCGTCGCGCGACCATTTGAGGACCGCCTCGTCGTCGAGCGCCTCCTCCTTGACGCCGCCGGCGAGCCTGGGCTCCGTCTTCACGACGGGGAGCCCTGGCTCTGTCTTCGGCTTGATGAGTCAGGGAGGGGCCGAGGACGAGGCGCGGCCGCCACCTTCGTTGATGACGATGCCGGCCGGGCAGGTGCGTCGGCCGAGCGAGGTCTCCGCTGCGGACTCGCCCTTTACGCCGAACACTGCCGGAGAACCGGAGGAGTGGGACGAGGAGTGGGAGGAGGAACGGGACGAGGACGACGAGCCGGAGATGAACCTCCTTGGCATCCATTGCCCGGCGCCGCGGCGGGGCACCGGAGCGGCAGCCAGGCCTCGAGGGTATGTGAGCGGCGGGTTGTTGCCGCCCTCGAGGTGCGCAAGAACCTCGCGGAGCGTCTGGCCGGGGACGGAGCACCACAGGCGTCGCCACTCGTTGTTCCACCGGCCGCCCGCCACCACCGGTGCCCCGTGGGTGGAGGCGAGGCGTTGCACCTGACGGCGCTGGAAGTACGCTGCCCACGCCTCGTGGTTGTCGGCGGCTTACTGCGGGGAGGCGCGCTGCTCCTCGGTCAGTGACGACCGAAGGCGGTCGACCTCGCCGACGAAGTGATCGGGCCGCGCGACGACGTCCGACAGGGGGGTGAGGACGCCTCCGGCGCTGAGCCTCCATCCTGTCGGCCCAGCGCGCATGTCTGGAGGCGCCGGAATGTTCGCCTCGAATAGCAGGTACGCCTCCCACGTCTGCGGCGAGCGGCGGCCGAAGCCGTTGGCCGCCGCTCCGTCGCCGGGGAACCGCTCGCACATTGTCGTGGATGGGGCTGGGAGAGAGGAGAGGTTCGTCGGTGGCGGAGAGAGAGAGACAGAAAGGTTCGGCGACGCTGGAGAGAGGCAGAGAGCACGACGTCTGTGACCAACAGCGGGGGTGGGGCGACGCTTTTTATAGCCGTCGGGGAGGCGTGTGTACGCGAGGCGGGGAGTAGGCGGCGGTGCGCCGCCCGTGAAGAGCCGTCCCATGAGGAATCAATGGAAGGCTGACCGGCGGCAGCCTTGGCATTGATTTCCCGCGGAAAACCAAGGCGTTCATGGGACGACGAGGCGAGTGTCGCTGACTCGGCGGGCCCGCGGCTCTTTCGCGTCAAAACCGTTTCGCCCGGCGCTCCCGAGCGCCCTCCAGCGCGCCGGGTTCGGCCTGGGTCTGCCGGCGCCAATTTCGACCCGAGCCGGTGAAAATTGGACTTTTGAGGACGCGACTGGGCCGATTTTTGTGCGTCGGCGTGAAAAAATCATCCTGAGGAGGGCGTGTTGGGGGCTCGGCTGGAGATGCTCTTACTCGCTGAAATTGCGTCAGCCATGCCGTCGTTCCCCATTCCATACGGCACTACCTGCTGCACAGCACCAACCGCCAATGGTGTAAGCTTATGTCCTCAAGAAGCTGAGTGTCAAAACTGAAGCACTAATGTTTGCTCAAATGAGTTGGCAGCAATGGCCCCTTCTATTGAACTGTAGATAATCAACAAGGAATTCATAACCAGATTTGTGTAGCACGATCTCCTTCTATTCGGAACCATAATTAGAGTTGGCCGGCCGTAGAGCATAAATCAAGCAGCTGCGCATTTGTTGAGGGAATCTCAAGCTCTTGGGTTGAGGGTAAGCATAGCTGAGTCCTTTCCAAAATCTGGCCTCCGTGTCCGTGATTAACCACAGGTTCCACCAAATGGCACCATCTGGCATTTCTTTTAGCAATAGTTGTTGCAGCTTGTCATCTTCTGATGACCTTGAATAGACATGCCAATTCAACTCTGCATACGCCATGATCGTGGGGCAAAGTAATTGGTGTTTTCAACACCTTTGAGGAGCTCCTGGCGACTACGCATGTCCAGCTCCAGGAGTAGTAACAAGCTGCCGAAATGAATTATCACATAATCAGCAAGCTCGTCAGTCCGCACCACGTCCATAGTCACTAAACAGCACATCAGCAGAATCCCCGGCCAGCTCTAAGAAAAATGGCAAGCCACAACCATAAGTGAGCACATCAACCGGGTTTTCGTTAATTAATTAGGCAACTATCATCCCCTTAATTCATTGATGAGTCGAATCTTTTATCTCCGTTTTAAAACAACCATAAGTGAACACATTACTAGCAATCTCATGTGTCACACCATCTTTCGGAGAAAGTTTAAACCAACACCATTTCTGTAGAATCTACACCCAACTCCAACAAAACTGATGATCCACTGAGGAGTGAGATCGGATTCCTCATTGCCATCCAATACACAAATGGTCTGGTGGGCACCACCACAACTTGTATCTGCGGCAGGCAATGTCTCTCCAGGATTCATAGGGGTTTGTATATACTGTTCCGTGTGGTGATACGATACAAAATTTTCTTTTTGTATATAAACTTAAAATGCATGGGGTGTGCCTCCTTTTCAAAAATAAAAAATATATAAACATAACAAATATATATATTTGGAGGGCGGGAGCTCTACTGCGCGAGGAGGGATCACTCTTGGTTAGGGTGGATAGATTGACGATTGGAGTAGTTGGCATGTCACGTGTTGGCTCCTAGAGCCGTGGGTAATATGTAACGAATGCTCTATGCCATCTTGCCTTTGTCCATCACTGATCTCGTATTCTCGATACTGCCTTCGTCTCGGTGAATAAGTCATTCACGTAATTCTAAATCATAAAAACACAACAATGTAACAAGAAGCATAATAAAGACATAAAAATAGATTCCCTTTACTGGGCCACGAGTCATGTAGCGCTGGTGTGAGCAGAGTGCTCCCTATACCTTACAATCGGCAAGGTATAAGGCCAATCCAAACGCATGATCCCAAATAATCCGGCCGCGCCCGTTTGGAACTAAACAGACATAAATTGCGGCCCAACAGGCAGGAGCAAACAGACAAGCACCCATTTTTTCTCCACAGCCAAACCATTTCCGGTCCAAATTTAAGCTATGTTTGCGTCGAAACAAACAGCATATGGACGGGTGGGACGCGCGCCCTTGTCCTCCCCTGGTCTGCCCGTCGGGGATACAACGCTCCCATTTCCCCCTCATTCCCCAAAACCCTCCCGCCCTCCCCTGAAGGAAATATGCCCTAAAAGCAATAATAAAGTTGTTATTTATATTTTCTTATATCATGATAAATGTTTATTATTCATGCTAGAATTGTATTAACCGGAAACTTGATACATGTGTGAATACATAGACAAAACAAAGTGTCCCTAGTATGCCTCTACTTGACTAGCTCGTTAATCAAAGATGGTTAAGTTTCCTGACCATAGACATATGTTGTCATTTGATGAACGCGGGATCACATCATTAGAAGAATGATGTGATGGACAAGACACATCCGTTAGATTAGCATAATGATCGTTAAGTTTTATTGCTATTGCTTTCGTCATAACTTATACATATTCCTTTGACTATGAGATTATGCAACTCCCGAATACCGGAGGAACACCTTGTGTGCTATCAAACGTCACAACGAAACTGAGTGATTATGAAGATGCTCTACAGGTGTCTCCGAAGGTGTTTGTTGGGTTGGCATAGACTGAGATTAGGATTTGTCACTCCGAGTAACGGAGAGGTGTCTCTGGGCCCTCTCGGTAATGCACATCACGATAAGCCTTCCAAACAATGTGACTAATGAGTTAATTGCGGGATGATGCATTACGGAACAAGTAAAGAGACTTGCCGGTAACGAGATTGAACTAGGTATGAAGATACCGACGATCGAATCTCGGGCAAGTAACATACCTATGACAAAGGGAATGACGTATGTTGTCATTGCGGTTTGTCCGATAAAAATCTTCGTAGAATATGTAGGAACCAATATGAGCATCCAGGTTCCGATGTTGGTTATTGATCAGAGATGTGCCTCGGTCATGTCTACATAGTTCTCGAACCCATAGGGTCCGCACGCTTAACGTTTGATGACGATTTATATTATGAGTTATGTGTTTTGGTGACCGAAGATTGTTCGGAGTCCCAGATGAGATCACAGACATGACGAGGAGTCTCAAAATGGTCAAGAGGTAAAGATTGATATTTGGACGATAGTATTCGGACGCCGGAATGGTTTCAGAGTGTTTCGAATATTTATCGAAGTACCGAGGGGTTACCGGAACCCCCCGGAGAAAGTAATGGGCCACCTGGGCCATAGGGGAGAGAGAGGGCAGCCCACAAGGGGTGGCGCCCCCCCCCCATGGGGAGTCTGAATTGGACAAGGGGAGGGGCGCGGCCCCCCTTTCCTTCTCCCTCTCCCTCTCCTTCCCCCTTTCCCCCTCCGAAAGAAGGAAGGGGGTGACTAGGACTAGGAGTCCTAGTGGGTTTCCCCCCACTTGGTGCGCCCCTAGTGCCGGCCTCCTCCCTTCTCCTCCTTTATATACGGTGGCAGGGGGCACCCCAAAGCACATCAATTGTTTTTTAGCCATGTGCGGTGCCCCCTCCACCATCTACTCCTCCGGTCGTATTGTCGTAGTGCTTAGGCAAAGCCTTGCGTAGATCACATCACCATCACCGTCACCACGCCGTCGTGCTGACGGAACACTCCCTCGACCCTTTGCTGGATCAAGAGTTCGAGGGACGTCATCGAGCTGAACGTGTGCAGAACTCGGAGGTGTCGTACGTTCGGTGCTTGATTGGTCGGAACGAGAAGAAGTTCGACTACATCAACTGCGTTGTTAAATGCTTCCGCTTTCGGTCTACAAGGGTGCGTGGACACACTCTCCCCTCTCGTTGCAATGCATCTCCTAGATAGATCTTGTGTGAGCGTGGGAAATTTTTTAAATTGCATGCTACGTTCCCCAACACCCCCACCCCTCCATAGCCGGCGCCTCGAAGAAACCCGCAGCCGCCGACCTGGCCGTCACCACCACCCATCCCGCGACGAAGAAGAAGAAGCTGCGGCCGGAGCTCACAGCGCCGGAGATCACATGGCTTGACATAGAATCGGCCATGAGAAGAGCCCGGTGGTCCGTTCAGGCGGAGAAATGCAATAAATGTGATGAAAGAGAGAGAAGATGAGAAAAAGTACTACTCTTATAGCCAACCTTATAGCTAACCTTATTGTATGAGTGACTATATGTGTTGACTATAGATGATATGCCAACATCTATAGCTAGTAGTTGACTGTATTATTAACCATTCTCTGAGCGAGGACCAAATATAGCCACTAGAGCAGATTTTGAGAAAGGCAAGGGGTAAAATTATAAACAAGGATATGATAGTTCACTGTTTTTGTCCCAAAACCTCAAATTGGTCTTCAAATATGAGTTATAGGGGATCGGCTAGCCCTAATGCATGTTAATCGGATTAGCATAGTAGCAACTACATGCACGCCTACCTTTTGATATGTTTTTTTGATCCTCTGTTTCCTTCCCTAACCCTAAGCGGTTAAGGCAAACCTTTTCCTCCGGACTTCACCGATGAGCCCGTGGATTCGCCTCTCCTCTGCCTGCCGCTTCGGCAGCTGGTGGCGGGGAGGAGAATCCATGTGCCTCTGCCCAGGTTAGTAGTTTAGGGTAGGGTTTTTTTATAGGTGCGACACTCGAGCAGATGGCGGCGCTTCTTCGAGTTTGTCTTTCGAACTTCGATCCTTCTCGAATTCTCCCGTTTGGACATAGTCGACGGAGCTCCAGCTATTCCTACCGTCTCCTTGGAGAGGTGAGGTTAGGGTTTCTCATCAAGTGGCGAGATTTGGTGTTAGGTGCTTCAGATCTGTGCAAGGATTCAACGACGACGACTATGGCTCCGGGGCATCGGTCCTTAGAGGTACGTGCACGAAGACTTTCCAACTATCATCGACAAGGTCAAGCCGGTTTCAGTAGGGAAGGGACAACAACGGCACGTCGACGGCTCGTTCTGGCGGTAGTAGTGATCGTTCGGTGGTCTTGAAATCTTGATGTAATTTTTATTATGTTTGAGATTTTTTTCGATAAAGGACATTTCATTGAATAAATATATCGAGGTGATACAATCGCATAGAAAGAAAGCCCGGCCTCTGCATAGCTAGATGCACACGGCCAAAAAAGTCCAGAGTACCCTAAAAGCACAAATAATTCAATACAATGCCAATCAAAAAAACATGTCCAGCCTAAGGAGTGGCAGATCCTATCCGTAGGTCACACCGCCATCCATGGGGATAGAAAACCTTCCTGGCCGTACGCTCCAGCCGTGTAGACACCATCATAAAAAGGTCACTATCCTCTGGCCTCTGCAGGATAGATCAAGTACGGAGCCATTGTGTACACACATGAATAACCTGCATAGGAGATGAGACACATTTGTTATTAAAAATCACATCATTCCTGGTAAGCCACAGTGCCCAGCATAAGGCCGCCGCTCCCACAAGAATATGTGCAGAAAATTGTTTATCAATACCCCGCAACCAGTTGCCGAACATGTTCCGTGCACTACGTGGTGGGTATAGATTCGAAACTACTTGAACTATGGCCCAAACTGCCCGAGCGAAC
Source organism: Triticum urartu (assembly GCF_003073215.2). Classification (NCBI taxonomy): domain Eukaryota; kingdom Viridiplantae; phylum Streptophyta; class Magnoliopsida; order Poales; family Poaceae; genus Triticum; species Triticum urartu. The sequence goes on from NC_053028.1 coordinate 567,908,369, forward strand.
TTGCACTCAAAAAATAAGTGTTTAATAGACTCGTCATGTCGGCAAAAGACACATGTCTTGGAACAGTGCCAGTTTCGTCGTGCCAGATTATCTCTAGTTAGAATGACTCCTCTGTGAAGAAACTAGAGGAAAATCTTCACTCTTAGAGGGATTTTGAGCTTCCACAATTTCCTGTTATCAACTGGAATATCACAATGAACCATTGCATCATACATGGATTTGATTGAAAATTTGCCATTTCGATGCAAGTTCCATCAAAAAATGTCCGGCTCACCTGACAGTTGAATGTCCTCCAGGCGAGTGAGTAATTCATTCCATGCTGTCAGGCGAGGGCCAAAAAGGTCCCTACGAAAAGAAATATCAGGGTTTTCTTGTTCTAAAACTTGTTTGATTGTGACGAATTTATGTCTAACAATCATGTACAAGCTCAGATATTGCACCATTAGTGGGTTATTCCCTAGCCAGCTATCTTCCCAGAATCGAACCTGAGAACCGTCCCTAGTTGAGAAGGTCCCAAATTGGAAAAAGAATTCCTTGGCCATCATCACACCACTCCAGAAATGTGAATCCCCATGTTTCCAATGAACTTGAGAAATGGCATTGGATCCCACATACTTGTTGTGAATGATTTCCTACCATACTCCATTCTCAGTGAGTAGTTTGTAAACCCACTTGCTGAGAAGAGCAATGTTTTTAATCTCAAGGTCTTGGATTCCCAGCCCCCCTTGACTTTTAGGTCTGCATAATACGCTCCACCTAACCAGTCGATATTTCTTGAATTCGTTATCGCATTGCCAAAAAAGTCTGGACCTAAAGTAGTCTAGTCGCTGGAGAACCCCTTTCGGTAGGTGGAAGAATGACAACATATATAAAACCATGTTTCTTAGAACTGAATTGATCAAGATCAGTCGTCCCCCGTAAGACAAGAGCTTGGCCTTCCAACTGGCTAAGCATTTCTCAAGTCTCTCTTCCACATACTTCCACTCAACGATAGTTAAGCGTCGATAGTGTATGGGAATATCCAGATATCGAATCAGAAATTGCCCGAGCCGACATCCAAAAATCTCAGCATACCCAGGTGCTAATTCTGCAGCATCGCCAAAGCAAAAAAAGTTCGCTCTTATGAAAATTAATTTTGAGACCAGAAAGTTCCTCGAAAGCACATAAAAGCAATTTGAGATTTCTTACCTTATCTAGATCATGATCCATGAATAGAATAGTGTCATCCGCATATTGTAGAATAGATAGGCCATCTTCTACCAAGTGTGGAATGACACCACTAATTTGACCGTCCAGCTTAGCCCGCTCAACAAGGGTACTAGCATGTCGGCCATAATGTTAAACAAAATAGGAGAAGCGGGGTCCCCTTGGCGAAGCCCCTTCCTTGTCTGAAAATAGTTGCCAATGTCATCATTAACTTTTATGGGCACACTTCCTCCAGAGACAAACTCTCTACCCAACGACACCATTTTTGTGAAAACCCCTTCATGCGCAAAATTTGCAACAGAAAGGGCCATTTAACCTTATCGTAGGCTTTTTCAAAATCTATTTTAAGAATGACACCATTCAACTTTTTTCGGTGAAGCTCATGTACAGTTTCGTGCAAGACGACCACTCCATCTAATATGTTGCGGCCTTGCATAAATGTTGTTTGAGTGGGTTTTACGACATGGTCAGCCACCCCGTTCAACCGATTAGTTGCGACCTTCGTAAAGATTTTAAAACTTACATTCAGAAGGCAAATCGGTCGATATTGTTGAATACAACTAGCCTCCTTAATCTTAGGAAATAGGATAATTTCCCCAAAGTTTAAACGAGAAATGTCAAGGTCTTCAGCATGCAGTTGGTTAAACAACTTAACCAAGTCTGCCTTAATGACGTCCCAAAAACATTGATAGAACTCTGCAGGAAAGCCATCCGAACCCAGAGCCTTGTTGTGTTCCATTTGAAATACCGCGGTTCGAATTTCCTCCTCAGAGAACGGGGAGGTTAGGAATTCATTTTCCACTTCCGTAACTTGAGGAATGTCATGAGTAATGGATTCATCCAGCTGAAAATTTGATTCAGCTGAAGGTCCAAAAAGCTCTTTGTAATACTTAGTAATAAAAGTTCTAAGTGGTACGTCCCCCTCAATTCGGCCTTCCTCATGATCAAGGGCGAATATGCGTTTCTTTCTAGGTCTTCCATTGACAAGCATTTGAAAGTATTTCGTATTATCATCACCTTGCACAAGTGAATCCGCCTTGCAACATTGGTACCATTTAATCTCTTCCTCATGTAGTAGGTGGGCTATCTGCTCATTTAGATTGCTTTTTTGCTCAATCTCAACTGCAGACAGAGGCCTCACCTCCGCTATTTTATCAAGGGAATCAATTAAGGTAGATAGTCCCAGTTTTTATTTTTTGTAGATGCCAACAGTATGCTTGGCCCATCCATGAAGCAATCGATGCAATGCGCGAATTCAATTATTCCATCGTTGAATGGGTGTGTTACCGCGAGGCAGACGCGCCCACACTTTCTTAACCAGTTCATGAAATCCCTCTCTAGTGAGCCATCCCAATTCAAATTTAAATTGGTGACGGTTAGAACTTGGGATTGGTTGTCCAAAATCGGTGAGCAATGGAGCGTGATCCGATAAGGCCTCAATTCTTTCTAATGCCCGAACCGAGGCTAGGGAATATTTATATTTCAAGTCGGTGGTAACTAGCACCCGGTCAAGTTTTTCAAAGGTTGGCACCAATCGGTTATTGGCCCAGGTATACTGACGACCAGACATCGTGATCTCCCTCAGATCCAGACTGTCAATAACAACATTAAAGAGGAAAGGCCACCTTGTATCAAACCGGTCATTGTTTTTTTCCTGCTGATATCGAAGGATATTAAAAACCCCTTGATTAACATGGGGTGGGGATTGTCTCGACAGGTATTAACAAGTTCTTTTAGAAATGCAGACTTAAACTCCTCTTGAGCGGCGCCATATACAGCTACCAGGCTTCAAAGGAAATTTTCGGACTTGTTTTGAAGGTGGAATTTGATACCCCTTTGACGTGGACAATAGTTGCAAGTACGTAGAGTTAATACCTAGCAATATTCCGCCGGACCTCCCGATCGGCGGTAAGACGTGCCATTCGTAATCCAAACCACATGAGAAGTGGTCCAGATCACGTGTTGGAAAGTCACGTTTGCCCGCCTCAGTGATAGCCACGAAGTCCAACGCATGATCCTTTACACAATCGGCAATGTGTTTGTGTTTAGCCAAGTCACCTAGACCTCTGCTATTTCATAACATGTCTCTCATGCTGAACCAATTTTTTGTTTAGAGACCTTTGCCTTCTTAGAAGAGCGCCATCTTTTCTTTCCTGAGTTAGACTTATTCTTACGCACCGACGCGACAAGCTCACAAAGCGTAGTGTCGCGTACAGTATCATCAAGGTCTACTTCAGTCGTGTCTTTAACCAAATGAGAGAGAAGCTTGCCTTCATGATTGGCATCAGCATCCTCATCCTCCTCATATAACACGAGAGGGTCAACAAAGCTCGACAACTTAGGAGCTACCGTAAGCCGGTCGAACCCCACTTGTTTAAGGGCCCTAACCGAAAAGTCTACCTCTTTCTCATTACGTCCTAGTGACACTCCAAGTCTATTGATATTTGAAGATACTTTGGATTTATCAAAAGACATAAAAGATTTGCGAGAGGGTGTACCTTCGAAGTCGAGGTTGCGGGCAGCCGTCCTACGCATGGCCTTCACCATAGAGTCCTCGTTGGTGGCTGCTGAACCATCAGTCCCGACGTAATGACGCCCGCTGCGCCTCAGCGGCGAAGGAGTAATATCGTCTGCCGAGCCCGTCCCGTCTACTCCGAGAGGCGGAGTAGACTGTTGAGATACTTTGTACTTCGAATGAACATTTCTAATAGATATGATCCTTTTCACCAAAAAATATGATTCTTTTTCTGGTGTTGGTTTAGTGATCCTAAGAGCACCTTCAATATATGATGCATATGTCAAATTAGCTGAAATATACACCACGCCTAAAAGCGTTCCTTCAACAGATGACGTAGATGCAAAAAAATTACATCTGAGTTAACATCTGATGTAAAATGTAAAATGCATCACCAAGTGATGCAAATATATTTCACTTGGGTGCAGGCTTTACATCTATATGTGAAATGCAGCAGTGTCGTGCGAAGCCCAACTGCCACTGGAACCTTCCACTGCATGATCGCCCTTCCTTCCGCCGCACCCCGCCACCGGCCCGCCCGCCTGCCGGGCCCTACCACTCCACACCCCTGCCGCCGTCGGATCCACCGCTTTTCCGCCGCCCCATGCCTTGAAATCACCGGAATCAAAGCCGCTCAGCCGCTGCTGCGCCGTCCCTGATTTGAAGCATCTCCGTCCCTGTCGGCACCCGCACAACCTCCACCTCCATCTTCCGGTCGTCTCCATGCGACTCCGCTACTTCCCCGCCGCCGCACGCCTCAACTCCGGCCGACTCGAAGCCACTCAATTTGTAGAATATACGCCACCGCCGCCGCGCCGCACGGCCTCCGTGACTCCGCCGGTCGTCTCCTTGCGACTCCGACGCCCGATTCCAAGCCGCACCTGTGCCACTGGCATGCCACCGAAACACTAGTTTTACATCATCTATTGGAGCACTAGTTTTACATCATCTATTATACATCATCTGTTGGAATTGGCCCTTTTTCGGTGATATAACAATCATTTTTTGGTGATGTAAATTTTACGTCTACTACTTTTAGGTGATGTTAAATACATATATTGGAGATGCTCTAAATGTTGCAGATTTTTAACACTAAAAATATAACGATCAGAATTGCCCTGCGAAAACTGATAAAATCGCCATGCTTATGTATGCCACGTTCAAAACTGAAAAATTGTTATGTACTCCCTTCGTCCGGAGAAGCTTTTTCGGACGGAGGGAGTAGTGCAATTCTTTTTCAAAATAATTACCACGCTGCAGCGAGTAATTGCCATACGTTTGATGAGGATTCGATGTACCTGATGGTGTACTTTTGTGTACTGGCCTATTGTGTCATGGTCTAGACCGACTAACTCGACCGTATTTGTAGAGATACACGTGGCACGGCACCTACGTACGTACAGCACTGCTTTACCATATAGGAGCATATATGTGAGGTACTGTCTCGGCACCGAACCAATCAATCATCAACGTGCAACAACAAGCCCGTGACCAAAATTCGTAACAAAACCCGACAGTACATACAATGGAATCGATTGCATGAAATTAGCAAGCTGGATCCTTTTTCAACAGACTGGCCGCGTCGCGTTTTAATCCGTCCAGATGCGTGCGTGCGTGCATAGCAGCAGCTGGATTCCTGGAACCAGTAGTCTGGCCGCGTTTTAATCCGTCCAGATACGTAGCAAGCAGCAATGCTGATGTAAGTACAGTAATAGATGCCGGACTAATAACGAATTACCAGACAAACCAAATCCTGCATCGCAACGGCCAGCTACGAGCTGATTTGATTTCCATCTCTTTCCCTGCGAGAGATTTGATTTCCATCCAAACACAGCCGAAATCCGATATGGAAAACTTTCAATCTGCTGTCATATATATACGGATGCCTCGAGGAGGAATACCCGCAGAGCAGAGTACCACGTAGCAGTTCACAAGCGGCTTTGGTCGACCGATCTACGTACGTCGAGTAGCCGCCATGACGATGTCGAGGGCGGCGGCGGTCGTCCTCCTGCTGGCGGTCGCGCTCGTGTCCACGACGACGACCGTGGCGGCGGCGAGGCACCACAGCCACCACCACCACCACCACCACGGGTTTGCGGAGGTGTTCGACAGGCAGGAGGCGGACCTGGTGGAGGCGCTGCCGGGGCAGCCGGCGGGGCTGGGCGTCCGGCAGTTCGCCGGGTACGTGACGGTGAACGAGACGCACGGCCGCGCCCTCTTCTACTGGTTCTTCGAGGCCACCCACGACGTCGCCAAGAAGCCGCTCGTCCTCTGGCTCAACGGAGGTACGCACCACCATGAGCATCGACTCGACTCGACTGATCTGAGTCCTATCGTTGGTCGTTCTAGAGTCAAAAATGTTATTGCATGCATGCAGGGCCCGGATGCTCGTCGCTTGGGTACGGAGCGCTGGAGGAGATTGGCCCCTTGCTTATCCAGAAGGGCACCCCTGAGCTCCGGCTCAACCCCAACGCATGGAACAAAGGTACGTACTGCCAAACAGCTCGTTCACAAACTCACAGCGCCGTCAACTTTGGTAATTACAGTTAAATAGCTCATCTTTAGTTGTTAATTTTCTTGTATGTGTGCAACTGCAGAGGCAAATCTGCTCTTCTTGGAGCAGCCTGCCGGCGTCGGATTCTCCTACACGAACACCACCGCCGATCTCGAGAGATTCGGCGACGAGCTCGCTAGTACGTATCCATCCATGCATGACCCAAGTACCCAACCCATGCATACTTTTCTAGTTTCTCTCTGAGTGATTGACTTACTCGTTCGAGTGGATGCGTTTGTGAATGAATCAGCTCATGACGCGTACACGTTCCTCGTCAACTGGTTCGAGAGGTTCCCGCAGTTCAAGGGCCACGATTTCTACATCGCCGGAGAGAGCTATGCCGGTGAGTACTGCCACTACCCGTCGATCAATCTCGTGATTATGGTACCACATTAACTAGGTAATAGTAGGGAAAATCTAATCAATCTTCTATATTTGGTAGGGCACTACGTCCCCAATCTCGCCGAGAAGATCGTGGAGCAGAACAAGAAGGTGCACAAGAGCAGGCGCATCAATTTCAAGGGATTCATGGTGCGCAATCAATTCTGTTGATTTGCTGTTAGATGTTGCTATCTACCTTGTCGTCGATGATGTTAACCTCTAGTTGTCCCAGATCGGCAACGCGGCGATTGACGAGGCGTCGGACGACCGCGGCATGCTGGACTACGCGTGGGACCACGCCGTCATCTCCGACGAGCTCTACGACGACATCAACAAGCACTGCAGGTTCGACCAGGCCGGCAACAGCAGCGACTTCTCCTCGACGGGCCACAACCCCGCCAGCAACCCCGCCTGCGACCGCGCCTTGAACGGCTTCTACGGGGCCTTCGACCACATCGACCTCTACAGCCTCTACACCCCCGCCTGCACCGCCAACCCTGCCGGCACGGCGGGCCAGCTGCCGCGCCGCCTCCACCGGTCCGACAACGGCAGGCCCCTGCGGCCGCGCTACAACAGCTACGGCCCGTGCCTGGACAACTACGCCGCCGCGTACCTGAACCGCCGGGACGTGCAGCACGCGCTGCACGCCAACGCCACCGGGAGCATCCCCTACGCCTGGTCCGCGTGCAGCGACCCGCTGTTCCAGCACTGGCAGGACTCGCCGGCGTCCACGCTGCCGGTGATCAAGAGGATGGTCGACGCCGGCCTCCGCGTGTGGGTGTACAGCGGCGACACGGACGGCCGCGTGCCCGTTTCGTCCACCCGCCACGCGCTGCGCAAGCTCGGCCTCAGGACCCTCAAGCAGTGGAGGGCGTGGTTCACCAGCGACCAGGTCGGCGGCTTCCAGGTGGACTACGACGGCCTCACCTTCGTCACCGTCCGCGGCGCCGGCCACATGGTGCCCACCGTCACCCCCGTGCAGGCCAGCCAGCTCTTCGCGCACTTCCTCGCCGCCAAGGAGTTGCCGCCCAAACCCATCGTCGCTTAATTAAGCTTGGAAATAGTGCTTCGTTAAAGCCATTATATATGTTGGAGGTTGTTTGAATGAATTGTAGTCGATCGATCTAATAGGTTTGAACGAAAATCTAGTTTCATATGTCGTATGTAAATCAAAACTTTCGTACATTCAGGTGCAGACCTAATTCAGGCGCACTCTCAAAGCTTGGTACGGTCAGACCGAATTCAGCTGTTGCGGTCATGGTTTTCGGTACGATGCCCAGTTAAGAGCATCCCCAGCCGAAGAGTAAATTGCAAAAAAAGAAAAAGAAAAACATCACAATTGTGCAAAAGTCATCAAACACCCCAACCGAAATGCATGTTTTCTGGTGATTTTTTCATTAAGCATTGATAACTTCAGCCCAAATTGTGGTCTTTTCTGTAGTTTACTGCGAGACGGGTCGTTAGTCTTAACTCGAGCCACACCTAGTTGAACTCCTACTCGGTTTAGCTGCTCAAAATGTATGTAGCTCAATGATGACATTTCAGATTCTACGTATATATGATACCAAATGTCAACTACCTCTAGTACCACGTGACACATATGGTAAGCAATCGAGTAAATTGCAGGAAACCACCACTTTGAAAGCTAAGTTTGCAGAAAACACTATAATTCATTTTTTTTTCAGAAAACACCATGTCTTCAGTAATGTTTTTGCAAAATTCACTGATCGGCGGATTTGGCTCTGTTGATCGCATTTATGACAGATGGGACCCATTTTTTGCCTACATGGCGTGATTTTTCATGCCTGTTCAATTTTAGTCTAAATTTACGAAGTAGTCCCCACTGTTTTACACATACACCCCTCCTGTTCTTTGTGTTCCTCTCTACCCCCCTTTTCGTCTTCTAGCTAATGACAGAGGGCAGCGGAGCGGCTGGCTGAGGTGAGCGCGTAGTCCGCACGAGGAGACGCAGCGGCCATGGGGGGCACGATGGTGGCGCGCTGCCGCATCTGAGGGAGGACGCGACGCTGCTCAAGAGAAGCTTCCGGCATCGTCACGGGCGGCCGAAGATGTCAGGGAGGCTTGCTCTGTTGCGGCGCCATGGGAGGATCCACCGGTCAACATTGGAAGGCGCGCTCGTAAATGGAGATGTGCTCGGCATCTCCTTCAGAGCGGCCCACTCGTGCAGGCAAGGCGGAGCTCCAGCAGCTACCAGGGCCGCCGATGCAGCGGGATGATGTGCACGGTGCAGGGGCTCACCTAGTCGTCGCTAAGATCTAGATCGGGCTCGGCCCAGTCGTCGTCCTCTCGCGTTGGTCCGACCACGGCTCTGACGGCCCCAGACGGATCCTACACCGGTGAGCATCAGAATGGCTGGATCTTGCTCACCGCAGAAGATGCCGGCGTTGAGCCGCCGTCGACCCTGCCTCGCCGATGCAAGGCACGTACCCGCATTCCGGCAGCAAGCACCACCAGTAGCAGCGAGCGGCGGCGTCCGGCGGTGGGATCCCGAGCGACGGCGGGCGGCCAAGTGCTTGAGGGCGGTTGGGAGTGCTGGGCGCTGGGGGAAGGCATGTGGCAGCGGGTGGCGGTGGGAGGCCAAGCTCTGTTCTGATTTTGCAGAGAGGGGAGAGAGTTGGAGAAGAAGTGAGGGAGGGCTGTATGTGTAAAATTGCATGGGCTACTTTATAAATTTAGATTAAATCAAACATGAACAAAAATTAACGCCACGTAGGCAAAAAAAAGCCCCATCTGTCATAATCGCACTTATCTGAGCCTAATCCGCCGATCAGTGCTTTCTGCAAAAAGATTACTGAAGACACGGTGTTTTCTGCAAAAAAAAAAATGTATTATGGTGGTTTTCACAAACCTTGCCCTCAAAGTGATGGTTTTGTGCAATTTACTCTAAGCAATCCAAACTATTCAAAAGAAAATTGTCAATTGCCTCTATGTAGGGCCGAGGGCAGTCAACATGTTCTTTCCTGTTAGCTGTTACATTCGCCCGGTCAAAATGCCCAATGGCGAAGTCAAGTAGCACCATCGAAATCAACCCAGATACTATAGTCTAGTCTCTCTGTCCCCCAATACCCGCTTGCTTCTTGGTGTTGTCCCAGTTGGTGAGACCATATGCCCGTGCCACAACTGCCAGTCTTAACACCTGCGCATCCTTCTTTCGGCAGGAAGGCGAGTTCACCGTCTCGCTCAACGATATCAACATGGACAGTCTCGGGCCAGTCGTGTAGTCTCGGAATGAAAATCTTGTTCTGCATGCACTTGAGGTCGGTCTTCTTCACCATCGTCGTGCGCGTGCCGGTGAACAAGGCTCTTCCCTCAAGGCTCTCAACCTTCTTCCACTCCATCGCGCGCTTGTCGAGCTTGACGACGTGGGCTGAACAGAACGGCCATTAGCTCGCCCCGGTCATCCTCGACGAGGTACTTTTCTTCGCGTTCGTCGGACCCGAAGCTCAGGGGCTTCTCGAGAACCTGGAAGCTTTGAACGTGCCCTTCCTCGTCGTACACGCCCAGCCGCCCGTCTTCTCCTAGGATGTACATGGCGCCGCCGTGGAGGACCGGGTTGCAGTCCGGGGAAGCCATGATCTGTGGCTCGTCGAGATAAAACTCCGTATTTGCCCAATCACCCCACCCGCCGACGTTGTTTTTGATTGCACGGGCGATCTGCACCTTGCCGTACTTGGGGTCAACGGCGTACATCGTCTGCTCGCCGTCGTAGACGAGGAAGTCGTACCTGGCATTGAACGCCTCGTCAATCGGCGGCAGCTCGTGGGCGGCGCCGCTCGTGAGTTGGAGGTCGAGGATTCGGTGGTCGTCCAGGAACAGCGCCAGGTGCTGCCCGGCGGCGCAGCCGATCTTGGCGCCCGGCAAGGCGTTGTCGGCAACCTCGAAATTCTTGTGATAATAGGGGCTGTAGTAGCGGACGTTGTTGGTTCCGACGTTGGAGGAGCTGAGCAGGAGCGGGGTTATCCACGCCGGGTAGAAGGGCGACACGGCGGAGCGCCATCGCTTGCACACCAGGGCGAAGCTGGGATGGCTCGACCACCGCAGACGTTTCAGAATCAGCACGAGCAGGTCCGCCGGGAGAGACGACCAGCAGTCCCCTTCTTGCGATGTCGCCGGCTCCATCTCGTACGTGGTTGATGATGATTGAGGTAAGCTGTGGACCAGAAAATCGCGCACCGTGGAACTAGCGGCGCGCTTGGCGCTTGCTACTTAATAATAGGTCTTTGTCGTGTCCTAGTCAAGATAGCGTCCGAGTAGTGTCCGATTTTTTTATCGTGACCTAGTCAAGATAGCGTCGGAGTAGGAGTACCAGTTTGAAATTAGATTAGCAAAGTAGAGTCCGTGTATGGCATGGTCTAGTTTGATCGGTTGGTTCGGCTGTGTATATATACAAAGATACGGCATCAGATTGTAACACGTACGAAGAGAAAAGAAAAAGGAGGGCACGACAAGGACCTTTTTTTGGCAACAAAAGCGCTTTTCGGAGCGACGCCGCGGCCATGGTGCGACGGGGTGCGGATGCGTTCACGGACCAGCTGGAGGACTCGCACTGCCACACGGCGAACAGCAGGGTACCCGGAGGTGACAACGATATGTCGCCGGTGCCGCTGGATCCAAGCCTTGCGCCGCTTCTGCTATTCGACCGCGGTGGTGGCCAGTCCGACGACGACGATGACACCATCTTCTTGTACAGCATACCCAAGAGGAAGCTGCTGAGCAGGTCCAGGAGAGCCGCCGGCCTCGCAGGCCACCGCTACTGGGTGACACCACAAGGCTGGCTGCTGATGCTGCATCTCGAATCGCGCGACACCTTCCTATGGAATCCGTCTAGCTTCAAGAGAATTCACCTCCACGTCGACCAAGACAGTCTCCTTGACGGCATAGGAGACGGCAGGTGCCTGCTCTCGCGGAGGCCGTCTGACGCAGACGCAGACTGCGTCGTGCTCCTACTAGACCGTGACAACAGCGTCTTCTACTACTGCCGTCCAGTACCAGGAGGCAGCCGATGGCTCAGGCACGCGCATGGTCACCATAGCTTGATGGACAATTGCCTTGCAACGGGCTGGTGAAAAATTCTGCTCATACAACGCCAACGGAATTGTGACGCTCGAGTTTTCTCCCAACCCAACGTTCACGACGCACGACCTGTTGGAACATAGTAGTAGAATAATAAAACCCACGGGGTATACCATGTGGTGTGATCTCGTCGTCGAGAGCAACGGCGAGCTCTTCAGCCTGATATTCTGCCACCCGGTACTGTCTGAACGAAGAGTGACGCAGATCGTGGTGCGCAAGCTGGATCTCTCGACGGGAGCTTGGCTGAGAGCGGACACGCTGGGCGGCGCCGTGTTCCTCGTCGATTGCACCCGCCGTTACGGGGCGTCGTTTGATGCCCGTCGGGTTGCTGGCCTGGGAAAGGGGAACCGCATATACTTTCTGACGTACGAGGACAAGGCGTTGTATGTGTATGACCTCGAGCGGGGAACTACTGCCATGCATGATCCTGGACTCGATCTACACGATTCTCATGTACCTGAATTTTTCATGCCTCTCGTTTAGGCTTACTGCTTTATACAGTAAGTTAGTACTCCCTCCGTCAAGAAATATAAAAGTACTTAGATCACTAAAGTACTGACATAAACGCTCTCAAATTTCTTTACAAAGGGAGTACAAAATATAGTCTCGCGAAATCGGAAGGGAAAAGTGAGGCGGGACGGCGTGCCCTCGTGAGATGTTTTGTTGTCTGCTAGTAAGCGACAAACAATAATGCCCAAACGTAAGGAAATGTAACGATGTAATTAATTCCCACAGTTCCATATTATTTGTGAAAAAATCTAAATAAATGTTTCACGCTAAGAGCAACAAATGAACAATGCCCAAACCAGTGGTGATTTTCCGGTAGCAAATGTGTACCCTCTAGAAGTTAGTCAAGAAATTTGTTCTATAGCCTGCTCATGTTTATGGTATAGTCCCGTTTGATTTTTTTTCGTGAATACGACAAAGCTTGCACATCATTTCATTGATAGGAGTTAGAGCGAGTACAAGGTGTGATACAACACATGACGCGGACGCAAGGGTATGAACATGGTGTCCAGAGCAGAGGGACATGGGATGCTCGATCTAAACAAGAGAAAACACAGCTAAACTCATCCCAAACCAATAAAACGACGACCAACATCTCCAGATCCAGAATCGATGTTGCCCGCTTGCCATGGAAGAGAGGGAGGCTCAGGAATGGAGCACGCAGAGCGCACGTCCGAGGAGGAAAGGGACGCCTAGGGATGTGCCATAGACGGCCAGGGTTAAAGTGGGACAAATCCGGAAGAGGACGCCGTAGATCTCTGCCCGTGGCAGCGCCGTCGATCAACTGCAGTAGTGCACATCGGCGGCGGCCTTGACTGGCGGTGGGCGACGGCACATGTTAGGATGGAGATGATAGGATAGTGCAGTGCGTGGAGCGGAGGAAGCACAGAAGACGGGTGGCAGTGCAATTCGACGAGAGGTGGGGTTGCCCTAGCGCAGTGCAAGGTTGGTCCAACTTGTAGGTGCGCGAGGGACAGACGAAGCGAAAGAAAGGAAAGAGGAACGTACAAACACCACCACGTACCATCACGATGGCAGGATACTGATAGATTTCATGTGTGGCACAAGTAGAATTTTCGTTGAAAAGCATTACATAGCCGATGGACATATGGTAGGATCAGAAATACCAGCAACCATTTTCCATATCTTGAATCTGAGAGCTTCTTTGGTCCGAAGCCAAGGACTCCAAATGCTGAGAGGTTCCATGTTGAGGTCTACTGTCGAAAAGCAGTACAACATGTCCAATTCAGTTCTATAATATCCTTTTTTTTAATTAAAAGAAGCCTCTCAGAACAGGTTCAGCAAAATATCAAGTCCAGTTATTACAAAGCTGAGTTCAGCAAAAGGAGTACAATCCGCACTAGTTCTTCTGACCCAGGGGCGACGCAGGGAGACTGCCGGGCCCGTCGTTTTTGTGATTTCCTGAAGGGGCCCGGCCCGAGGCCCGCCGGGCTTTTATGTGTCCTGGCCGGGATTGGGCCTAAAAACCAGGCCTGATGGCTGGGCCGGGCTCGGGCCTGGGTTTTTTGCCTCGGGCTTGGCTAGGCCCGGCCCGGCCCGAGGTTTGGCCAGGTATACATTTTATGATCTTAAGACCGGAAAAACGAAACAAATGGTAAAGAAATAGTAAGTGCAAGCCCAGTGGTTAATTAATCAACAGGTGATCCCGTTGAAAAAGAAATATTTTATGATCATAAACCGGAAAAACGAAACAAATGGTAAAGAAACGTTGTGCCAGCATTACCTTTGCCAGATTAGTAAGTACTAATACATCATGAAATCTCGAACTTCAACTGAACACGGGTGAAAATTCTCTCATTCCTATAGAAAAGAAATGAGTGAAGTAGTTAGCCCAAGAAACATACATAAACCTAGATCCTAAGCGCTTCTTCACAGTTTACACTCCATAAAACGACCATTCATGGTCCAAACCAGTAAATCACAAGAATAAAAAATACAGTCAAGAAATAACATATCCTGAACAAAAAAGAGATAATGCAGGCCAATCTAAAATCTGCTCCAGCCCTAGAAGTTTAGCACTATAAAATATCTGAAGAGCACATATTCGTTAAGTGTGTTAATTAGACTCTAGGATCTAACACAGCAAATTTCCATGTACCAGATTATGTAAAGGCTCATATAATTAACATATGTCATTTCTGCACCTACGGCTTCAACCAAAACTACTCTGGAAAGAGATTTTCTCTCTGGACATTTTTTTTATCTAAACTCTGGAGAGGCAACTGGCTAAGTTTTTTATATTGGTGGTAAAATATTGCCACCGTAAGTTGGTGATTATGACATTTTCTTAACTTAACACTGTAAATGTTGTTATTTCTTTTGGTAGCCTGACTTACTTTTCCATCCATACTGGATGTGTATGCATATGACATTCGGAGGCCCAAAAATTCTACTTTAAATATTGTTGCACTTTAAATATCATGGTAAGGCGAACAATATAAATGCAAAATAAACCAATGCCAAAGAGGCAATCTAGCAAATTCTTGTCCTGAAACAATATACTTGCACTGATCAGACCTATATCCAAATTACAATACTATAAGAGAAAGGATCCATACTTCATCAATACTATGAGAGAATAAGCCTTGCACTGCACTAGGGTCAATAATGTGGCCATGGTAACAACTCTTATTATCTGAGCGCTTACCAATTCAGAGAAGCGGTTCAGATCAGGCATGGCTATTTTGGGAATCATGAACGGATGGCTGTCCAGAAAACTGGTAGGCAGCAGCAGCAGAAGGCCATGCGGTGACCGGTGAGTTTGGCAGAAGGCCAAGATGACCAGCCAGAGAGCAAAACAGGAGACCGGGTGACCACAATCGACCGGCAAGGTGGGAGGACAGGGGATGGAAGTTGACAGAATGAATATCAACGGTCCATCCTCTGAGAAAGACGAGAAAGGGGCACGAGCATGAGAAGGCAAAGGGAGGCACACTCGGACGGCCACAGTGACGAAGCAAGAAACAGGCAGACCCAAAACATGGAAGGGCAGACCGTCGCCGGCGCACCCACTCCAACTGCAGACACAAGAACCATCTGTGCGCATCAATCTGTACAAACCGTGACGGCCCGAGCCGATCCGGTTTCACCCTTAGACAAGCCAATCAAGTGGAATGATAGCCAAAACATTTCAGCACTCCCTCCTACCACGGCAACATACAGAACCACTATTCCAGGCTATAAGAAACTAAACATCTCTGAGTAGCATACGAACTTGAGCGTTTAATTTTCCATTCACCAGCGTGATGCTTCCAACAATTGAAAATTAGTGAACTGTTTTTGCAAGAAATCGCAACAATAACTGGTCATGGCCCTTCCTGCCTGCCTAAAGATGGTGAATGGAAAATGCCTTCTCCCCAGTAGATCACAGCGCCAAACACAAAGATTCCTTGACCTCAATGAGATAGTAGTGTCAGCACTCACCAGTTCTGAACTTCACTTAACCAACCAAAACAAAAATCCTTCACCCGAATTACGCACTGTCGATTTGAGAGACGTCATACAATGTTCAGACAGCACGGTATTCAACAAACAAGCTCAATTTCTGAACCAACACAGCACGTGATCGATACAAAGGTTTTCTTCAAAGAACAATACTGGAAGGACTACAATCTTATGGGAAAAGAGTGGAGGGACAAGTGCTCACTGTTGAACTCCACCTCAATCGGAGGTGCGGCAGAGGGAGAGGACCGGTGACGGCAGGTAGATCACGGTGGTGAGCGGGTGGAGGGATGGCGCTGCAGATCTAGCCGGCGACCGGAGCAGCTGCGACCGCTCGTTCCGTAAGATTGACGGCTCAGCAGATGAGAGATGGCGGGCGGGGGACGGGCGAGGCCGAGGCGTCGACGGCAGAGAGAGGCCGGAGAAGGAGGAGGCTCGCTGCCTCGCTGGGTGGGCAACTGTGGACAGCGGCCGGCGAAGTACGGACGTAGCGGGCGTGCCCCGCCGCGCTGTCGCCTGTGTGAGAGCTGAGTTGGGGATCGCTACAGTGGCTTTTTGAGGCGCTCCCACGGTGCCTAAAATCGCCGCCTGAGGACTAGCCGGCGAAAAAACGACCTGGGGTGAGTTGGTCCCCAGTCGCCGGTCTCAGGGCCGCTCCAGACATGTCTAAATTTTTTGGAAAAAATAACGATCGATGAAGTTCGGCTAAATACGTCCAAATTTCGGCAAACTTTGGCATATATTAGACATGTTTCGCGGTACATAGCAAAGAAAACTAAAAAAGAACTCGCTGAACGCGGAGTAGTCGCCGTCGTCGCCGCCATCCTCGTCGCCGTCGTCGGCGGCGGCCTTCTCCTCCTTAACACGACCGTCCCTGGTAGACCCCTGCCCGGCGTCGCCAAGGCGGATTGGTGGCGGCGGCGGCGCGTCGTCGTCGTCGCTGTCGTCGAGGACGACGACTCCTCCTTTGTCGCGGCCCCGACGGCGCTGCTCGAAGCGCCGCAGGGTGGCGCACTGGCGCTCCCCCTTCATCTTCAGGAATTTCTTGCGTGTCCATTCCAGGGCCGCCTCATCGTCGAGCTCCACGTCGTCGTGTTCCGTCTTCACGGCGGGGAGACCCGGCTCCGTTTTCACCGGCGCGAGCCCCGGCTCCGTCTTTGGCTTGACGAAGCGCGGAGGAGGCGCGCCGGCCGCCCTCGTTGATGATGATGCCGGCGCTGCGAGTGCGCCGGCCGAGCGGCGTCCCCTCCCCCCTCGCGGGCTCGGCCTTGATGCCAAGCAGCACCGGAGAGCCGGAGGAGTGGCAAGAAGGCCGTGAGGAGGAGTGCGAGGAGGAAGACGAGGAGGAGCCGGACCACCTGGGCATCCATTGCCCGGCGTGTCGGCGGTGGGCCGGGGCGGCCGCCGGGGGGTATGCCAGCGGCGGGTTGTTGCCGCCCTCAAGGTGCGTCAGCACGCCCTCGAGCGTGGGACCGGTGACGCCCCACCACACGCGGCGTCCCTTGCTGTTCTTCGTGTCGCCCACCACCGGCGCCCCGTTGGTGGACGCCAGCATCTGCTCTGACGGCGCTCGAAGTATGCCGCCCACGTCGCGTGGTTGTCGGCGGCGTACTGGCGGAGGGCGAGCTGCTCGTCGGTGAGGGAGGCGCGCACGAGCTCTACCTCGGCGGCGAAGTAGGGGGCGCGTGCCACGACGTCGGGCAACGGGGGAACGGGCACTCCCCCGTCGCTGAGCCCCCACCTCGTCGGCCCGACGCGCATGTCCGGTGGCGCCGGGATGTTGACCTTGAATAGGAGCCACGACTCCTGTTCGCGGAGCGAGCGGCGGCCGAAGCCGTTGGCCGCCGCCTCATCGCCGGGGAAACGTTCGGCCATCGGGGCTGTCAGAGTGAGGGAGGGCTCTGAAGGAAATATGCCCTAGAGGCAATAATAAAGTTATTATTTATTTTATTATTTCATGATAAATTTTTATTATTCATGCTAGAATTGTATTAACCGGAAACATAATACATGTGTGAATACATAGACAAACATAGTGTCACTAGTGTGCCTCTATTTGACTAGTTTATTGATCGAAGATGGTTAAGTTTCCTAACCATAGACATGAGTTGTTATTTTATCAATGGGATCACATCAGTAGGAGAATGATGTGATTGACTTGACCCATTCCGTTAGCTTAGCACTTGATCGTTTGTTTACTGCTATTGCTTTCTTCATGACTTATACATGTTCTTATGACTATGAGATTATGCAACTCCCGAATACCGGAGGAACACTTTGTGTGCTACCAAACGTCACAACGTAACTAGGTGATTATAAAGGTGATCTACAGGTGTCTCCGATGGTACTTGTTGAGTTGGCATAGATCAATATTATGATTTGTCACTCTGATTATCGGAGAGGTATCTCAAGGCCCTCTCGGTAAAGCACATCATTATAAGCCTTGCAAGCAATGCAACTCTAATGAGTTAGTTGCGGGATAGTGTGTTACAGAACGAGTAAAGAGACTTGCCGGTAACGAGATTGAACTAGGTATTGGGATACCCACGATCAAATCTCGGACAAAGAACATACCGATGACAAAAAGAACAACGTATAGTGTTATGCGGTTTGACCGATAAAGATCTTCGTAGAATATGTAGGAACCAATATGAGCATCCAGGTTCCGCTATTGGTTATTGACCGGAGACATGTCTCGGTCATGTCTACATAGTTCTCGAACCTGTAGGGTCCGCACACTTAAAGTTCTGTGACGATCGGTTTTATGAGTTTATATGTTTTGATGTACTGAAGGTAGTTCGGAGTCCCGGATATGATCACGGACATGATGAGGAGTCTCTAAATGATCGAGACATGAAGATTGATATATTGGAAGCCTACATTTGGACATCGAAAGTGTTACGGGTAGAATCAGGATTTTACCGGAGTACCGAAGGGGTTACCGAAACCCCCCCGAAGGCTATTGGGCCTTGTTGGGCCATAAGGGAAAGAGAGAGGGGCCGGACAAGGGCTGGCAGCGCGCCCCCTCTGGTCCAAATTGGACTAGGAGAGGGGGGCGCCCCCTTTCCTTCTCTTTCTCTCCCTGCCTTTCCCCCTCCTAGCACTACTAGGGAAAAGGCTACTAGTAGCGCGGGTAAAATGGCTACTAGCAGCGCGGGTACCCGTGCTACTAGTATCGCGCTACAGCTAATAGTTAGTAGTAGCGTGGGTTAAACCTACGCTACTACTAAATGATTAGTAGTAGCGCAGGTGCACCCGCGCTACTACTAAGCTAACACCCAGGCTACTACTAAGCTAACTAGTAGTAGCGCTCACTTTTACCCCACGCTACTACTAACAATTTATGAATTAAAAAAAAGTTAGATGTAGTATTCATGAATAGTAATACATCCACTGCAAACCAAAACAACGTCATAGAACCATCTCAAGATTCCATTTAACATCAGACACACAACCATCATCGAAGTACCTCCCGTAGTGGTCCACCACCAACCTAAACAGATCGCTTCTCTAGATGTATCTACCAAGGCTCAGAGTTTAGACGCCAATGTACCCGAATCCTCACTCCCTCGGACGGTGGAATCGAGGACCTCCACCTCGAAGACCTCCGGTGTCAAAATCACCTGGACGATCGTCTGTTCGACGTGGCCACCGTGCTTCACGGCAAAGTCCGCCTCCAAATGGTTGAAGAGCACAACGCCCACTGGGCCGCGCTAGTCAGCGTCGATCACCCTTGCACCCACATCAGGAAAGTGAAAACTTGTTAGTACGGAAATTGCATCAGTTAAACTAAATAGTATATTACAATTCACAAGACCCATTAAGTTAAGATTCCTTCTCATCTAGCAATTTAAAGGGGCTCATGCCGAAAATATATGCTTAATTCCTCACTGCCTATTCAAACTAAATATATAGATTTGGCAAATGCATAGAAAAACATAAAGTCAAAAGAAACACAGAAATGCATATGTGAACTAAATTACTTTGTGTGTTAGCAGATTTCTTGTTAGGTTATTCGCTATATATAGTACGACATCAGGCAGGGTGATGTGTTTACTTTGCACCGCAATGTTTGGCAACATGTTCAGTCTTCGCAGACAAATAGAATACAATGCTGGGCAGGACAAGGTAAAGAAAAATACAGAAATTTGTAGTTACTAAATCATTAGCATTAATCAGTGCCTTCTGCTGCGGGGGTCATGTGTCAACTGATTTCAAGTATGTTCTTGCAAGCTACAAAGATGTTCAGAATTACTTGCAATCTGGTTTTTGCAAGCTACAAAGATGTTCAGAATTACTGCTTATCTAGTAGTACAAATGGTGAAAACAGATTATGAAGTAGTCCAGACTCTACATACACATATGTGATGAGCATTGAAGCATTCACTCTCCCAGGCTGTTTAGGATCATCAACCTAGTGGATGTCATCCGGTAACAGAGGAAGTGCATCCTATATAAGGCACCCAACAAAAAGCTAAGTGACGGCTACTGTTTTCTCAGGCAGGGTGTACAAACTTAACAAAAAAGAAAGTGCACTAGCACTATAGAGTCTGGTATATCCAGTTTCTAGGGCAAGTACTAAGGTCTAAGAACGATATGCTACTAAATGATTGATTTTGCTGCTCATGGACATAGACATGAGCAAGCACATGGCAGGGCCATGAACCTATGCAAAGCATCAATTGTTTTCAGCTCCATGGCAGCATGTCCAGTGGAAATCAAGATACTACCCACTTGGACAACTGAATCTACCATGCGCATGCGGGATGCTACAGCTTCCTCAAAAAACAAGTAAAGAAGAGCATCATGGTTTCCTCACCCGAATACAGTGACCCACTCACCATCTGCCTTCCATTCGCTGGCCGGAGCCATCGACTCCGTCCTAGCAGCCTCCGTCGCCGGGGTCACAAAGAATAGAATGGTCCATGGCTCTGCATGAACATCCAACATATCTTTGATAGAATTACATATGAAGAAAGCATCACTCCTGACAATTTCATCAAGAAAAGGAAAGTTAGCTAACTTATAGGGAAACAAAACATCAAGATTCTAACTGAACAAAAAGAAACCTAGTCCAACTACGCATTTTTTTAGAATAGGAGGATGGCCCCCGTCCAATGGCGCATAGGCCTAGGAAATTTTATTCAAGGACCAGACAAGATCATCTTTCAGTTTACTACAATATGTAATTTAAATAGCATGAAGAAAACAACTATAGAATGAAGAGTGAACTATGATCCAATATTGTGAAGAATATTAAAATGAAGGTGGATTTTTCATATTCGAGTTTTTCTTCATAGTAAGTTAAAAAATAAATGAATATATGCATAAGGTGGATTTTCACATGCAACCTGTGGTAGTTTCGGTTTGTGACGGCTTCAATTGTCACTCCAAACCTCTATTTCTCTTGTGGGCAACTCAAAATTGTTTACAATCCGTTATCTGCAACAAATAAAATGGATTGAACCTAATGATTCATTCAAATCAACTCTGCTTTGAACAAGTTGGCCACATTTAAATAAGAAGAATTGGAGAAGTGTACTTTCAGATCTACAGTACGTACTTTGGGCCAAAAAGTCAAATTTACCTACTGGACGGCATGTATAATAATAGTAGTAATTCACCACTGAGATAGATGAGAAGATGAATTTATATGGGATGTGAGACTCGACAGTGGCGGGGACAGTATCAAATTTGTCCTTTCTTTGCAAGAGAGGAAGAGAAATTAGATTGGGGATCAGAAGAAGGTGGGTACCGGTGGACCTGTTCATTGTTGTGGAGGAAGGAGGGCTTGTAGGCGCTTGGGGTAGTCATCTCCTGCCTCACCTCACCTTGCCTGCTGCCTCACGCAACAAGTCAGCAACGCTGCTGTGTGTGTGCGTCTGCGTCTGTGCACTGTAGGGAAACCAAAGAGGCTACGCATGAGGGAAGGAAAAAAAGGAAAGGGAAGCAGATCGAGAGAGTACCCTGGCGGCCATGGCGTCGTCGGCCGAGCGGAGCAGAAGCAGACGGATGGATGGAGGTCCTGTCCAGGCACACGAGCTCGCAATTGGGGAGATGCAGCCAACGCCATGGAGGTGGAGCTCCAGGTCCTAGCCCTCGGCCATGGATGTGGATCTCCAGGTCCAGGCCCTCGGCCATGGACATGGAGTTCTAGGTCCAAGCCCTTGGCGGATCTGGGACTGAGAGCCGATGCCTGACCTATTCTCTTCTCGTCGTCTTCTGGTGAGGGGAGGGGCGAGGGTGGCGGTGGCGGTGGCGGCGGTCGTGCGGAGGCCTGGCTGGCCGGCTGCAGCGCTCGGGGCTGCACACACTCGTGGATTGGGAGAGGATAGGAGGCTGGCGGTGGAGGGGATCTGGATCGAGGTTTGGGTGGAACTTTTTTTTTGATAAACATGGCCGGGTGGACGGCGAGAACGTGGAGTACGGTTGGTGGCATAGCAGCAGCGTGGTGTGTCCCACCTGCGCTACAACTATCCATCTAGTAGTAGCGCAGATCTTATACCCACGCTATTACTATTTTCTGTTGAGGGGGTAGGGTGGAAATCATTTAGTAGCAGCGCAGGTTTTTTGTCCCCGTTCTACTACTATGTCATACCAGCAACGCGTTGTTTTTGTCGCGCTACTAATAAGTAGCAGTAGCGCCCTATTTTAGGCCGCGCTGCTGGTAAGATTCTGTGTATAAGGTTTTCCCTAGTAGTGTAGTAGGAGTAGGGAAGAGGGGAATCCTACTCCTACTAGGAGGAGGATTCCTCCTCCTGGTGCACCAACAAGGGTCGGTCAGCCTTCCCCTTGCTCCTTTATATACAGGGGCAGGGGGCACCTCTAGACACACAAGTTGATCACGAAGATCTCTCCCAGCCGTGTGCGGTGCCCCCCTTCCACCATAATCCACCTCGGTCATACTGTAGCGGTGCTTAGGCGAAGCCCTTTCACGGTAGCTTCATCAATATCGTCACCACGCCGTCGTGCTGACGAAACTCTTCCCCGAGCTCTACTGGATCGTGAGTTCGTGGGACGTCACCGAGCTGAACGTGTGCTGAACGCGGAGGTGTCGTACATTCGGTACTGAGGATCGATCGATCGTGAAGACGTACGACTACATCAACCACGTTGTCATAACGCTTCCGCTTAACGGTCTACGAGAGTAAGTGGACAACACTCTCCCCTCTCGTTGCTATGCATCACCATGATCCTGCGTGTGCGTAGGAATTTTTTTGAGATTACTACGTTCCCCAACAGTGGCATCTGAGACAGGTTTTATGCGTAGATGTTATATGCACGAGTAGAACACAAGTGAGTTGTGGGCGATACAAGTCATACTGCTTACCAGCATGTCATACTTTGGTTCGACGGTATTGTTGGATGAAGCGGCCCAGACCGACATTACGCGTACGCTTACGCGAGACTGGTTCTACTGACGTGCTTTGCACACAGGTGGCTGGCGACTGTCAGTTTCTCCAACTTTAGTTGAACCGAGTGTGGCCACGCCTGGTCCTTGAGAAGGTTAAAACAGCACTAACTTGACAAACTATCGTTGTGGTTTTGATGCGTAGGTAAGAACGGTTCTTGCTCAGCCCGTAGCAGCCACGTAAAACTTGCAACAACAAAGTACAGGACATCTAACTTGTTTTTGCAGGGCATGTTGTGATGTGATATGGTCAAGACATAATGCTATATTTATTGTATGAGATGATCATGTTTTGTAACGAAGTTATCGGCAACTGGCAGGAGCCATATGGTTGTCGCTTTATTGTATGCAATGCAATCGCCCTGTAATTGCTTTACTTTCTCACTAAGCGGCAGCGATAGTCGTAGAAGCAATAGTTGGTGAGACGACAAAGATGCTACGATGGAGATCAAGGTGTTGTGCCGGTGACGATGATGATCATGACGGTGCTTCGGAGATGGAGATCACAAGCACAGGATGATGATGGCCATATCATATCACTTATATTGATTGCATGTGATGTTTATCCTTTATGCATCTTATTTTGCTTTGTTTGACGGTAGCATTATAAGATGATCTCTCACTAAATTTCAAGATAAAAATGTTCTCCCTGAGTATGCACCGTTGCCAAAGTTCATCGTGCCGAGACACCACATGATGATCGGGTGTGATAAGCTCTACGTCCATCTACATCGGGTGCAAGCCAGTTTTGCACACGCAGAATACTCGGGTTAAACTTGACGAGCCTAGCATATGCAGATATGGCCTCGAAATACTGAGACTGAAAGGTCGAGCATGAATCATATAGTAGATATGATCAACATAGTGATGTTCACCATTGAAAACTACTCTATTTCACATGATGATCGGTTATGGTTTAGTTGATATGGATCACGTGATCACTTAGATGATTAGAGGGATGTCTATCGAAGTGGGAGTTCTTAAGTAATATGATTAATTGAACTTAAATTTATCATGAACTTAGTACCTGATAGTATTTTGCTTATCTATGTTGTTGTAGATAGATGGCCCGTGCTGTTGTTCCGTTGAATTTTAATGCGTTCCTTGAGAAAGCAAAGTTGAAAGATGATGGTAGCAATTACACAGACTGGGTCCGTAACTTGAGGATTATCCTCATTGCTGCATAGAAGAATTACGTCCTGGAAGCACCGCTGGGTGCCAGGCCTGCTACAGATGCTGCTGATGACGTTAAGAATGTCTGGCAGAGTAAAGTTGTGATACGTCTCCAACGTATCTATAATTTTTGATTGTTCCATGCTATTATATTATCTGTTTTGGATGTTTATGGGCTTTATTATACACTTTTATATTATTTTTGGGACTAACCTATTAACCCAGAGCCCAGTGCCAGTTTCTGTTTTTTTCCTTATTTTAGAGTATCGCAGAAAAGGAAAATCAAATGGAGTCCGGTTGACCTGAAACTTCACGGAACTTATTTTTGGACCAGAAGAAGCCCACGGAGTATCGGAGATGGACCAAGAGAGTCTCGGGCTGCCCACGGGGGTGGGGGGTGTGCCCACCCCCCTGGGCGCGCCCCCCTGCCTCGTGGACAATTCGGAGGTCCACCGACGTACTTCTTCCTCCTATATATACCCATATACCCTAAAAACTTCGGGGAGCACAATAGATCGGGAGTTCCGCCACCAGAAGCCTCCGTAGCCACCGAAAACCAATCTAGACCCGTTCCGGCACCCTACCGGAGGGGGGAATCCCGCTCCGATGGCCATCTTCATCATCCCGGCGTTCTCCATGACGAGGAGGGAGTAGTTCTCCCTCGGGGCTGAGGGTATGTACCAATAGCTATGTGTTTGATCTCTCTCTCTCTCTCTCTCGTGTTCTTGAGGTGGTACGATCTTGATGTATCGCGAGCTTTGCTATTATAGTTGGATCTTATGATGTTTCTCCCCCTCTACTCTCTTGTAATGGATTGAGTTTTCCCTTTGAAGTTATCTTATCGGATTGAGTCTTTAAGGATTTGAGAACACTTGATGTATGTCTTGCGTGGGATACCCGTGGTGACAATGGGGTATTCTATTGATCCACTTGATGTATGTTTTGGTGATCAACTTGCGGGTTCCGCCCATGAACCTATGCATAGGGGTTGGCACACGTTTTCGTCTTGACTCTCCGGTAGAAAATTTGGGGCACTCTTTGAAGTACTTTGTGTTGGTTTGAATAGATGAATCTGAGATTGTGTGATGCATATCGTATAATCATACCCACGGATACTTGAGGTGACAATGGAGTATCTAGGTGACATTAGGGTTTTGGTTGATTTGTGTCTTAAGGTGTTATTCTAGCTTCATGTTATTTTACTACGGACTCTTGAAT
Source organism: Triticum urartu (assembly GCF_003073215.2). Taxonomy (NCBI): domain Eukaryota; kingdom Viridiplantae; phylum Streptophyta; class Magnoliopsida; order Poales; family Poaceae; genus Triticum; species Triticum urartu. The sequence continues at coordinate 567,933,890 of NC_053028.1, forward strand.
AGATCGATCAGAAAGGATAACTTTGAGGTGGTTTCGTACCCTACCACAATCTCTTCGTTTATTCTCCGCTATTAGTGACTTTGGAGTGACTCTTTGTTGCATGTTGAGGTATAGTTATGTGATCCAATTATGTTATTATTGTTGAGGGAACTTGCACTAGTGAAAGTATGAACCCTAGGCCTTGTTTCAACGCATTGCAATACCGCTTGTGCTCACTTTTATCATTAGTTATGTTGCTATTTTTATATTTCCAGATTACAAAAACCACTATCTACTATCCATATTGCACTTGTCTCACCATCTCTTCGCCGAACTAGTGCACCTATACAATTTACCATTGTATTGGGTGTGTTGGGGACACAAGATACTCTTTGTTATTTGGTTGCAGGGTTGCTTGAGAGAGACCATCTTCATCCTACGCCTCCCACAGATTGATAAACCTTAGGTCATCCAATTGAGGGAAATTTGCTACTGTCCTACAAACCTCTGCACTTGGAGGCCCAACAACGTCTACAAGAAGAAGGTTGTGTAGTAGACATCAAGCTCTTTTCTGGCGCCGTTGCCGGGGAGGTTAGCGCTTGAAGGTATATCTTTAGATCTTGCAATCAAATCTTTTTGTTTCTTGTTTTAGCACTAGTTTAGTTTATAAAAAAACTAAAAATGGAATTGAGTTTGCCTCATACGCTTCATCTTTTTAATATCTTTCGTGAGTATGATGGAAAGGAAAATTGTGCCAAAGTATTAGAAGAAGAATGCATTAAAATGTTTGGCACTAAATCTTTGAATGATGAGCATGACTGCAATGTTGTTAGTATGAACTCCTTGATTATCCATAGTACTAATGATGATTGCACTAGTTATGATGAAAATGCCTCCTATAAACATGCCAATTTTTGTGGAGTGCATTGGGTTTGCAAGAACACACCAAATAGGGAAGATAGATATTGCAAGAGGCATAAGCATTTAGAAACTAGATGGTTGCAAGAAAGGCTAAATGTTATTGCTGAAAATTTAAAATTTCTTAGCCATACTTGTGAACTTTGCAATGAACATGGTCATTTAAATATCAAATGCAAATTATTTCATGATCGAATCCTGTCCAAAAATTGTGATGACTTGATTTCCCTTGCACATTATAATGAACTTAGTTTGCTTTTGGGTTATGAAGAAATGAAACGTCAAACTAAGATTATTCCAGAATATAACCTCGAGAAATTCCTCGATATTGATCTAAAAGAAATTTATATGTATTGTGCGGTGAATTGCATTGAAAATCCTTATATTGCCAATTATATAAAGAAAATAAAACAAATGGAAGATGAAGAGAATACTAACGAAAGGGAAGAGACTTCCCAATATCCTCCTATTATTTCTTATGATGAATCAGGTAACGAGGAGGAGCCTTCTATTCAACCAATATCATTAATAAGGAGCTCCAAAAGGAGGATTGAACCCACACATGATGTGGTGAAGAAGAATAAAAGAAAAAGGAAGAGAGGTAAAAAGATATCTCTCCCAAATAATGCTGCTCCTATTACTGTTGTGCCTCATGAAAATATAATTGTGGAAGATGATGCACTTGATGATGATCTCGCTATGCCTATTGCTTGTTGTGATGATTATGATTGGGAAGATAATGATACTTCTTATGATCTTGAAAATCTTTTTGGCACTTGCTTTTAAGAATATGATAATTGCTATACTATTGGTGCTATCCATACTATTGATGATGAGAGTGATTATGCTTATGATATGAAAAGGCCCAAGCTTGGGGATTCTATGTTTGGAGAAGATGATGTTTTTGAGAATATATTTGATGCAATTAATGTTAGTCCCAAGCTTGGGGAAGCTATATTTAATGAAGATGATATTTGTAGTCTCCCAAGTTTTGATATGCAAATTTATTATGATGATAGCATGCCTCCTACCTATGATGATTATATTGATGAAAGTGGGTTTGGAAGAGTGTAAACTTTAGGAAGTAATGATCCCGCTATTTTGGAGGATGTTGAATCTTATTGTGATAATTATGAAAGTGGATTTGGAGAGGTCATGACTTTATTTAGTAATGATTCCACTATCTTGGAAGAGGTTTCAATCGATTATGATGAGAACAAAGTTGCTACTTATGATAATTATTGTGAGGATACATATGTTGGGGAACGTAGTAATTTCCAAAATTTCCTACGCACACGCAAGATCATGGGGATGCATAGCAACAAGAGGGGAGAGTGTTGTCCACGTACCCTCGTAGACCGAAAGCGAAAGCGTTAGCACAACGTGGTTGATGTAGTCGTACGTCTTCACGATCCGACCGATCAAGTACCGAACGCACGGCACCTCCGAGTTCTGCACACGTTCAACTCGATGACGTCCCTCGAACTCCGATCCAGCCGAGTGTTGAGGGAGAGTTTCATCAGCACGACGGCGTGGTGACGATGATGATGTTCTACCGACGCAGGGCTTCGCCTAAGCACCGCTACGATATGATCGAGGTGGATTATGGTGGAGGGGGGCACCGCACACGGCTAAGAGATCAAGAGATCAATTGTTGTTGTGTCTTTGGGGTGCCCCCTGCCCTCGTATATAAAGGAGTGGAGGAGGGGGAGGGACGGCCCTCTCTATGGCGCGCCCTAGGGGAGTCCTACTCCCACCGGGAGTAGGATTCCCCCTTTCCTAGTAGAACTAGGAGCCCTTCCAAGTAGTAGGAGTAGGAGGGAAGGAAAGGGAAGGAAAAAGGAGAAGGAAGGAAGGGGGCACCCCCCTCCCTAGTCCAATTCGGACCAGCCCATGGGGAGGGGTGCAGCCACCCTTTGAGGCCTTTCTCTCCTTTCCCGTATGGCCCATTAAGGCCCAATACGAATTCCCGTAACTCCCCGGTACTCCCGGAAATACCCGAATCACTCGGAACCTTTCCGATATCCGAATATAGTTGTCCAATATATCGATCTTTACGTCTCGACCATTTCGAGACTCCTCGTCATGTCCCCGATCTCATCCGAGACTCTGAACTCCTTCGGTACATCAAAACACATAAACTCATAATATAACTGTTATCGAACTTTAAGCGTGCGGACCCTACGGGTTCGAGAACTATGTAGACATGACCGAGACACGTCTCCGGTCAATAACCAATAGCGGAACCTGGATGCTCATATTGGCTCCTACATATTCTACGAAGATCTTTATCGGTCAAAGCGCATAACAACATACGTTGCTCCCTTTGTCATCGGTATGTTACTTGCCCGAGATTCGATCGTCGGTACCTAGTTCAATCTCGTTACCGGCAAGTCTCTTTACTCGTTCCGTAATACATCATCCCACAACTAACTCATTAGTTGCAATGCTTGCAAGGCTTAAGTGATGTGCATTACCGAGAGGGCCTAGAGATACCTCTCCGACAATCGGAGTGACAAATCCTAATCTCGAAATACGCCAACCCAACAAGTACCTTCGGAGACACCTGTAGAGCACCTTTATAATCACCCAGTTACGTTGTGACGTTTGGTGGCACACAAAGTGTTCCTTCGGCAAACGGGAGTTGCATAATCTCATAGTCATAGGAACATGTATAAGTTATGAAGAAAGCAATAGCAACAAACTAAACGATCAAGTGCTAAGCTAACGGAATGGGTCATGTCAATCACATCATTCTCCTAATGATGTGACCCCGTTAATCAAATGACAACTCATGTCTATGGTTAGGAAACATAACCATCTTTGATTAACGAGCTAGTCAAGTAGAGGCATACTAGTGACAATCTGTTTGTCTATGTATTCACACATGTATTATGTTTCTGGTTAATACGATTCTAGCATGAATAATAAACATTTATCATGATACAAGGAAATAAATAATAACTTTATTATTGCCTCTAGGGCATATTTCCTTCAGTCCCCCACTTGCACTAGAGTCAATAATCTAGTTCACATCTCCATGTGATTTAACACCAATAGTTCACATCACCATGTGATTAACATCCAAAGGGTTTACTAGAGTCAATAATCTAGTTCACATCGCTATGTGATTAACACCCAAAGAGTACTAAGGTGTGATCATGTTTTGCTTGTGAGAGAAGTTTAGTCAACGGGCTGCCACATTCAGATTCGTAAGTATTTTGCAAAGTTCTATGTCTACAAAGCTTTGCACGGAGCTACTCTAGCTAATAGCTCCCGCTTTCAATATGTATCTAGATCGAGACTTAGAGTCATCCAGATCGATGTCAAAGCTTGCATCGACGTAACTCTTTACGACGAACTCTTTTATCACCTCCATAATCGAGAAATATTTCCTTAGTCCTCTAAGGATAATTTTGACCGCTGTCCAGTGATCTACTCCTAGATCACTATTGTACTCCCTTGCCAAAAAAAACAGTGTAGGGTATACAATAGATCTGGTACACAGCATGACACACTTTATAGAACCTATGGCTGAGGCATAGGGAATGACTTTCATTCTCTTTCTATCCTCTGCCGTGGTCGGGCTTTGAGTCTTACTCAACTTCACACCTTGTAACACAGGCAAGAACTCATTCTTTGACTGTTCCATTTTGAACTACTTCAAAATCTTGTCAAGGTATGTACTCATTGAAAAACTTATCAAGCGTCTTGATCTATCTTTATAGATCTTGATGCTCAATATGTAGGCAGCTTCACCGAGGTCTTTCTTTGAAAAACTCCTTTCAAACATTCCTTTATGCTTTGCAGAATAATTCTACATTATCTCCGATCAAGAATATGTCATTCACATATACTTATCAGAAATGATGTAGTGCTCCCACTCACTTTATTGTAAATACAGGCTTCACTGCAAGTCTGTATAAAACTATATGCTTTGATCAACTTATTAAAGCGTATATTCCAACTCTGAGATGCTTGCACCAGTCCATAGATGGATCGTTGGAGCTTGCATATTTTGTTAGTACCTTTAGGATTGACAAAACCTTCTGGTTGCATCATATAAAACTCTTCTTTAATAAATCCATTAAGGAATGCAGTTTTGTTTATCCATTTGCCAGATTTCATAAAATGCGGCAATTGCTAACATGATTCGGACAGACTTAAGCATAGATACGAGTGAGAAACTCTCATCGTAGTCAACACCTTGAACTTGTCGAAAACCTTTTGCGACAATTATAGCTTTGTAGATAGTAACACTACTATCAGCGCCCGTCTTCCTCTTGAAGATCCATTTAATCTCAATGGCTCACCAATCAACGGGCAAGTCAATCAAAGTCCATACTTTGTTCTTATACATGGATCCCATCTCAGATTTCATGGCCTTAAACCATTTTGCGGAATCTGGGCTCATCATCGCTTCCTCATAGTTCATAGGTTCGTCATGGTCAAGTAACATGACCTCCAGAACAGGATTACCGTACCACTCTGGTGCGGATCTCACTCTGATTGATCTACGAAGTTCTGTAGTAACTTGATCTGAAGTTTCATGATCATCATCATTAACTTCCTCTCTTGTTGGTGTAGACATCACTGGAACTGATTTCTGTGATGAACTATTTTCCAATTCGGGAGAAGGTACAATTACCTTATCAAGTTCCATTTTCCTCCCACTCACTTCTTTCGAGAGAAACTCCTTCTCTAGAAAGGATCCACTCTCAGCAACGAATGTCTTGCCTTCGGATCTGTGATAGAAGGTGTACCCAACAGTTTCTTTTGGGTATCCTACGAAGATTTACTTCTCCGATTTGGGTTCGAGCTTATCATGTTGAAACTTTTTCACATAAGCATCGCAGTCCCAAACTTTAAGAAACGACAAATGAGGTTTCTCGCCAAACCACAGTTCATACGGTGTCATCTCCACGGATTTAGATGGTGCCCTATTTAATGTGAATGTAGCCGTCTCTAATGCATAACCCCAAAACGATAGTGGTAGATCGGTAAGAGACATCATAGATCGCACTATATCTAATAAAGTACGGTTATGACGTTCAGACACACCATTACACTGTGGTGTTCCAGGTGGCTTGAGTAGTGAAACTATTTCACATTGTTTTAACTGAAGGCCAAACTCGTAACTCAAATATTTTACTTTTGCGATCATATCGTAGAAACTTTTATTTTTGTTACGATGATTCTCCACTTCACTCTAAAATTCTTTGAGCTTTTCAAATGTTTTAGACTTGTGTTTCATCAAGTAGATATACTCATATCTGCTCAAATCATCTGTGAAGGTCAGAAAATAATGATACCTGCCGTGTGCCTCAATATTCATTAGACCACATACATCAGTATGTATGATTTCCAACAAATCTGTTGCTCGCTCCAATGTTCCGGAGAATGGAGTCTTAGTCATCTTGCCCATGAGGCATGGTTCACAAGCATCAACTGATTCATAATCAAGTGATTCCAAAAGCCCATCAGCATGGATTTTCTTCATGCGCTTTACGCCGATATGACCTAAACGGCAGTGCCACAAATAAGTTGCACTATCATTATTAACTTTGCATCTTTTGGCTTCAATATTATGAAAATGTGTATTACCACGATCGAGATCCAACAACCATTTTTATTGGGTGTATGACCATAGAAGGTTTTATTCATGTAAACATAACAACAATTATTCTCTAACTTACATGAATAACCATATTGCAATAAACATGATCCAATCATATTCATGCTCAACGCAAACACTAAATAACATTTATTTTAGGTTTAACACTAATCCCGAAAGTATAGGGAGTGTGCGATGATGATCATATCAATCTTGGAACCATTTCCAATACACATCGTCACTTCACCCTTAACTAGTCTATGTTCATTCTGCAACTCCCGTTTCGAGTTACTATTCTTAGCAACTGAACTAGTATCAAATACTGAGGGGTTGCTATAAACACTAGTAAAGTACACATCAATAACATGTATATCAAATATACCTATGTTCACTTTGCCATCCTTCTTATCCGCCAATTACTTGGGGTAGTTCCGCTTCCAATGACCAGTCCCTTTTATGTAGAAGCACTCAGTTTCAGGCTTAGGTCCAGACTTGGGTTTTTTCACTTGAGCAGCAACTTGTTTGTTGTTCTTCTTGAAGTTCCCCTTTCTTCCCTTTGCCCCTTTACTTGAAACTAGTGGTTTTGTATACCATCAACACTTGATGCTTTTCTTGATTTCTACCTTCGTTGATTTCAGCATCACGAAGAGCTTGGGAATCGTTTCCGTTATCCCTTGCATATTATAGTTCATCACGAAGTTCTACTAACTTAGTGATGGTGACTAGAGAATTCTGTCAATCACTATTTTATCTGGAAGATTAACTCCCACTTGATTCAAGCGATTGTAGTACCCAGACAATCTGAGCACATGCTCACTGATTGAGCTATTCTCCTCCATCTTTTAGCTATAGAACTTGTTGGAGACTTCATATCTCTCAACTCGGGTATTTGCTTGAAATATTAACTTCAACTCCTGGAACATCTCATATGGTCCATGACGTTCGAAACGTCTTTGAAGTCCCGATTCTAAGCCGTTTAAGCATGGTGCACTAAACTATTGAGTAGTCATCATATTGAGCTAGCCAAACGTTCATAACAACTGATCTGCTCCTGCAATAGGTTTGTCACCTAGCGGTGCATCAAGGACATAATTCTTCTGTGCAGCAATGAGGATAAACCTCAGATCACGGATCCAATCTGCATCATTGCTACTAATATTTTTCAACTTAGTTTTCTCTAGGAACATATCAAAAATAAAACAGGGGAGCTAAACGCGAGCTATTGATCTACAACATAGATATGCTAATACTACCAGGACTAAGTTCATGATAAATTAAAGTTCAATTAATCATATTACTTAAGAACTCCCACTTAGATAGACATCCCTCTAATCATCTAAGTGATCACGTGATCCAAATCAACTAAACCATAACCGATCATCACGTGAAATAGAGTAGCTTTCAATGGTGAACATCATTATGTTGATCATATCTACTATATGATTTACGCTCGACCTTTTGGTCTCAGTGTTCCGAGGCCATATCTGCATATGCTAGGCTCGTCAAGTTTAACCTGAGTACTCTGCATGTGCAAAACTGGCTTGCCCCCTTGTAGATGGACGTAGAGCTTATCACACCGGATCCCCGGGTACCGAGCTCGTGCACGACGAACTTTGGCAACGGTGCATACTCAGGGAGAACACTTTTATCTTGAAATTTAGTGAGAGATCATCTTATAATGCTACCGTCATAACTAAGCAACGTAAGATGTATATAAAATAAACATCACATGCAATCAAAATATGTGACATGATATGGCCATTATCATCTTGTGCCTTTGATCTCCATCTCCAAAGCATCGTCATAATTTCCATCGTCACCGGCATGACACCATGATCTCCATCATCTTGATCTATATCAATGTGTCATCACATGGTCGTCTCGCCAACTATTGCTATCGCATAGCGATAAAGTAAAGCAATTATTTGGCGCTTGCATCTTATGCAATAAAGAGACAACCATAAGGTTTCTGCCAGTTGCCGATAACTTCAAAAAAACATGATCATCTCATACAATAAAATTTAGCATCATGTCTTGACCATATCACATCACAACATGCCCTGCAAAAACAAGTTAGACGTCCTCTATTTTGTTGTTGCAAGTTTTACGTGGCTGCTACGGGCTTAGCAAGAACCGTTCTTACCTACGCATCAAAAACCACAACGATAGTTCGTCAAGTTAGTGTTGTTTTAACCTTCTCAAGGACCGGGCATAGCCACACTCGGTTCAACTAAAGTTGGAGAAACTGACACCCGCCAGCCACCTGTGTGCAAAGCACGTCGGTAGAACCAGTCTCGTGTAAGCGTACGCGTAATGTCGGTCCGGGCCGCTTCATCCAACAATACCGCCGAACCAAAGTATGACATGCTGGTAAGCAGTATGACTTATATCGCCCACAACTCACTTGTGTTCTACTCGTGCATATGACATCTACGCATAAAACCTGGCTCGGATGCCACTGTTGGGGAACGTAGTAATTTCAAAAATTTCCTACGCACACGCAAGATCATGGTGATGCATAGCAACGAGAGGGGAGAGTGTTGTCCACGTACCCTCGTAGAACGAAAGCGGAAGCGTTAGCACAACGTGGTTGATGTAGTCGTACGTCTTCACGATCCAACCGATCAAGTACCGAACGCACGGCACCTCCGAGTTCTGCACACGTTCAACTCGATGACGTCCCTCGAACTCCGATCCAGCCGAGTGTTGAGGGAGAGTTTCGTCAGCACGACGGCGTGGTGACGATGATGATGTTCTACCGACGCAGGGCTTTGCCTAAGCACCGCTACGATATGATCAAGGTGGATTATGGTGGAGGGGGCACCGCACACGGCTAAGAGATCAAGAGATCAATTGTTGTGTCTTTGGCGTGCCCCCTGCCCTCGTATATAAAGGAGTGGAGGAGGGGGAGGGCCGGCCCTCTCTATGGCGTGCCCTAGGGGAGTCCTACTACCACCGGGAGTAGGATTCCCCCTTTCCTAGTAGAACTAGGAGCCCTTCCAAGTAGTAGGAGTAGGAGGGAAGGAAAGGGAAGGGAAAAGGAGAAGGAAGGAAGGGGCGCCCCCCTCCCTAGTCCAATTCGGACCAGCCCATGGGGAGGGGTGCGGCCACCCTTTGAGGCCTTTCTCTCCTTTCCCATATGGCCCTTTCGTAACTCCCCGGTACTCCCGAAAATACCCGAATCACTCGAAACCTTTCCAATGTCCGAATATAGTCGTCCAATATATCGATCTTTACATCTCGACCATTTAGAGACTCCTCGTCTGTCCCCGATCTCATCCGGGACTCCGAACTCCTTCGGTACATCAAAACACATAAACTCATAATATAACCGTCATCGAACTTTAAGCGTGCAGACCCTACGGGTTCGAGAACTATGTAGACATGACTGAGACACGTCTTCGGTCAATAACCAATAGCGGAACCTGGATGCTCATATTGGCTCCTACATATTCTACGAAGATCTTTATTGGTCAAACCGCATAACAACATACGTTGTTCCCTTTGTCATCGGTATGTTACTTGCCCGAGATTCGATCGTCGGTATCTCAATACCTAGTTCAATCTCGTTACCAGAAAGTCTCTTTACTCGTTCCGTAATACATCATCCCACAACTAACTCATTAGTTGCAATGCTTGTAAGGCTTAAGTGATGTGCATTACCGAGAGGGCCTAGAGATACCTCTCCGACAATTGGAGTGACAAAACCTAATCTCGAAATACGCCAACCCAACAAGTACCTTCGGAGACACCTGTAGAGCACCTTTATAATCACCCAGTTACGTTGTGACGTTTGGTGGCACACAAAGTGTTCCTCCGGCAAACGGGAGTTGCATAATCTCATAGTCATAGGAACATGTATAAGTTATGAAGAAAGCAATAGCAACAAACTAAACGATCAAGTGCTAAGCTAACGGAATGGGTCATGTCAATCACATCATTCTCCTAATGATGTGACCCCGTTAATCAAATGACAACTCATGTCTATGGTTAGGAAACATAACCATCTTTGATTAACGAGCTAGTCAAGTAGAGGAATACTAGTGACAATCTGTTTGTCTATGTATTCACACATGTATTATGTTTCTGGTTAATACAATTCTAGCATGAATAATAAACATTTATCATGATATAAGGAAATAAATAATAACTTCATTATTGCCTCTAGGGCATATTTCCTTCAACATATGCTATAAAAAGTAGTGATGATTATATTTATAAAAATTGTCTTGATTATGATTACCCTTGTTCTAAACATTACTCTTTTAATGTGGAAACAATTTATAGTATTCGAGTTTCTTATGATACTCCCACTATTCCGAATGAGAAGAATTTTGCTTATGTGGAGAGTAATAAAATTTCTATGCTTGTAGAACATGAAAAGAATGCTTTATGTGATAGTTATATTGTTTAATTCATTCATGAGTCTACTGAAAATTATTATGAGGGAGGAATATATGCTTGTAGGAATTGCAATAATACCAAGTTTCCTCTCTATGTGCTTAAAGTTTTAAAGTTATGCTTGTTTTACCTTCCTATGCAAGTTGATTCTTGTTCCCACAAGTTGTTTGCTCACAAAATCCCTATGCATAGGAAGAGAGTTAGACTTATATGTGCTAGTCATATTCTTCATGATGCTCTCTTTATGTTTCAATTCTTATCCTTTATGTGAGCATCGTTGAAATCATCATGTCTAGCTAGGGGCGTTAAACGTTGGCGCTTGTTGGGAGGCAACCCAATTTTGTTTTTGTTATTTTCTTTTTGTTCCTGTTTAGTAATAAATAAATTATCTAGCCTCTGTCTTGGTTGTGTTTTTTGTGTCTAATTAGTGTTTGTGCCAAGTAGAACCGTTGGGAAGACTTGGGGAAAGTCGTTTTGATCTTGCTGCAAAAAACAGAAACTTTAGCGCTCACGAGAATTGCTGCCATTTTTATTTGGAAAGTGATATTAAGTTGATTCTTTTTGAAGAGGATTAATAGACAAATTACTCAGTTTCTACCAATTTATTTGAGAATTTTATGAGTTCCATAAGTATACGTTTGATCCAGATTACTACAGACTGTTCTGTTTTTGACAGATTCTGTTTTCTATGTGTTGTTTGCTTATTCTGATGAATCTATGAGTAGTATCGGAGGGTATGAACCATAGATAAGTTGGAATACAGTACATATTACACCAATATGAATTTAGAATGAGTTCACAACTGTACCTAAGTGGTGATTTATTTTCTTATACTAACGGAGCTTACGAGTTTTCTGTTAAGTTTTGTATTGTGAAGTTTTCAAGTTTTGGGTAAAGATTCGATGGACTATGGAATAAGGAGTGGAAAGAGCCTAAGCTTGGGGATGCCCAAGGCACCCCAAGGTAATATTCAAGGACAACCAAAAGCCTAAGCTTGGGGATGCCCCGGAAGGCATCCCCTCTTTTGTCTTCGTTCATCAGTAAATTTACTTGGAGCTATATTTTTATTTACCACATGATATGTGTTTTGCTTGGAGCGTCATTTTATTTTCTATTGTTTTTCTTGCTGTTTGAATAAAATACCAAGACCTGAAACTCTTAAATGTTAGATAGTCTTCACATAGTTGCATAATTATTCGACTACTCATTGATCTTCACTTATATCTTTCAGAGTAGTTTGTCATTTGCTCTACTACTTCACTTATATCCTTTTAGAGCACGGTGGTGGTTTTATTTTATAGAAATAGATGAACTCTCATGCGTCACTTATATTATTTTGAGAGTCCTAAACAGCATGGTAATTTTCTTTGGTTATGAATTTAGTCCTAATATGATGGGCATCCAAGATGGGTATAATAAAAACTTTCATATAAAGTGCATTGAATACTATGAGAAGTTTGATACTTGATAATTGTTTTGAGATATGGAGATGGTGATATTAGAGTCAGGCTAGTTGATTAGTTGTGAATTTAAGAAATACTTGTGTTGAAGTTTGTGATTCCCATAGCATACACGTATGGTGAACCGTTATGTGACGAAGTCGGAGCATTATTTATTTATTGATTGTCTTCCTTATGAGTGGTGGTCGGGGACGAGCGATGGTCTTTTCCTACCAATCTATCCCCCTAGGAGCATGAGCGTAGTACTTTGTTTAGATAACTAATAGATTTTTGCAATAAGTATGTGAGTTCTTTATGACTAATGTTGAGTCCATGGATTATACGCACTCTCACCCTTCCACCATTGCTAGCCTCTCTAATACCGTGCACCTTTCACCGGTATCATAAACCCACCATATACCTTCCTCAAAACAGCCACCATACCTACTTATTATGGCATTTCCATAGCCATTCCGAGATATATTGACATGCAAATTTCCACCGTTCCGTTATTATGACACGTTTCATCATTGTCATATTGCTTGGCATGATCATGTAGTTGACATCGTATTTGTGGTAAAGCCACCGTTCATAATTCTTCCATACATGTCACTCATGAGTCATTGCACATCCCGGTACACCGCCGGAGGCATTCATATAGAGTCATACTTTGTTCTACTATCGAGTTGTAAATAAATAGAAGTGTGATGATCATCATTAATAGAGCATTATCCCAAAAAAGAGAAAGGCCAAAAAAAGAAAGGCCAAATAAAAAAAGGAAGGCCAAAAAAAGAAAGGACAAATAAAAAATAAAAATAAAAGGGACAATGCTACTGTCCTTTTTTCCACACTTGTGCTTCAAAGTAGCACCATGATCTTCATGATAGAGAGTCTCTTGTTTTGTCACCTTCATATACTAGTGGGAAATTTTCATTATAGAACTTGGCTTGTATATTCCAACAATGGGCTTCCTCAAATGCCCTAGGTCTTCGTGAGCAAGCAAGTTGGATGCACACCCACTTAGTTCCTTTTGTTGAGCTCTCATACTTATAGCTCTAGTGCATCCGTTGCATGGAAATCCCTGCTCACTCACATTGATATCTATTAATGGGCATCTCCATAGCCCGTTGATACGCCTAGTTGATGTGAGACTATCTTCTCCTTTTTGTCTTCTCCACAACCACCATTCTATTCCACATATAGTGCTATATCCATGGCTCACGCTCATGTATTTCATGAAGATTGAAAAAGTTTGAGAACACCAAAAGTATGAAACAATTGCTTGTATTGTCATCGGGGTTGTGCATGATTTAAATATTTTGTGTGGTGAAAATGGAGCATAGCCAGACTATATGATTTTGTAGGGATAGCTTTCTTTGGCCATGTTATTTTGAGAAGACATGATTACTTTGTTACTATGCTTGAAGTATTAGTACTTTTATGTCAATATTAAACTTTTGTCTTGAATCTTATGGATCTGAATATTCTTGCCACAATAAAGAGAATTACATGGATAAATATGTTAGGTAGCATTCCACATCAAAAATTCTGTTTTTATCATTTACCTACTCGAGGACGAGCAGGAATTAAGCTTGGGGATGCTGATACGTCTCCAATGTATCTATAATTTTTGATTGTTCCATGCTATTATATTATCTGTTTTGGATGTTTATGGGCTTTATTATACACTTTTATATTATTTTTGGGACTAAGCTATTAACCCAGAGCCTAGTGTCACTTTCTGTTTTTTCCTTGTTTTGGAGTATCATAGAAAAGGAAAATCAAACGGAGTCCAATTGACCTGAAACTTCACAGAACTTATTTTTGGACCAGAAGAAGCCCATGGAGTATCGGAGATGGACCGGGAGAGTCTCGGGCTGCCCATGAGGGTGGGGGGCGCGCCCACCCCCCTGGGCGCCCCCCTGCCTCGTGGACAGCCCGAGGTCCACCGACGTACTTCTTCCTCCTATATATACCCATATACCCTAAAAACTTCGGGGAGCATAATAGATCAGGAGTTTCGCCGCCAGAAGCCTCTGTAGCCACCGAAAACAAATGTAGACCCGTTCTGGCACCCTGCCAGAGGGGGGAATCCCTGTCCGGTGGCCATCTTCATCATCCCTGCGTTCTCCATGACAAGGAGGGAGTAGTTCTCCCTTGGGGCTGAGGGTATGTACCAGTAGCTATGTGTTTGATCTCTCTCTCTCTCTCGTGTTCTTGAGGTGGTATGATCTTGATGTATCGCGAGCTTTGCTATTATAGTTGGATCTTATGATGTTTCTCCCCCTCTACTCTCTTGTAATGGATTGAGTTTTCCCTTTGAAGTTATCTTATCGGATTGAGTCTTTAAGGATTTGAGAAAACTTGATGTATGCCTTGCGTGGGATACCCGTGGTGACAATGGGGTATTCTTTTGATCCACTTGATGTATGTTTTGGTGGTCAACTTGCGGGTTCCGCCCATGAACCTATGCATAGGGGTTGGCACACGTTTTTGTCTTGACTCTCCGGTAGAAACTTTGGGGCACTCTTTGAAGTACTTTGTGTTGGTTTGAATAGATGAATCTGAGATTGTGTGATGCATATCGTATAATCATACCCACGGATACTTGAGGTGACAATGGAGTATCTAGGTGACGTTAGGGTTTTGGTTGATTTGTGTCTTAAGGTGTTATTCTAGTACGAACTCTATGATAGATTGAACGGAAAGAATAACTTCATGTTATTTTACTACGGACTCTTGAATAGATCGATCAGAAAGGATAACTTTGAGGTGGTTTCGTACCCTACCATAATCTCTTCGTTTGTTCTCCGCTATTAGTGAGTTTGGAGTGACTCTTTGTTGCTGATACGTCTCTGTTGTATCTATAATTTTTGATTGTTCCATGCCAATATTCTACAACTTTCATATACTTTTGGCAACTTTTTATACTATTTTTGGGACTAACATATTGATCCAGTGCCCAGTGCCAGTTCCTATTTGTTGCATGTTTTTTGTTTCACAGAAAATCCATATCAAACGGAATAAAAACTAACAGAGATTTTTTTTGAATATATGTGATTTTTGGGAAGAAAAACCAACGCGAGACGATGCCCGAGGGGGCCACGAGGCAGGGGGCGTGCCCCAGGGGGGCAGGCACGCCCCTGACCCTCGTGGCCACCCCATAAGGCGGTTGATGCCCTTGTTTCGCCGCAAGAAATCTAATATCTGGATAGAGATTATGTTAAAATTTCATCCCAATTGGAGTTAAGGATCTCCGGGAATATAAGAAACGGTGAAAGGGTAGAATCAGGGAACGCAGAAACAGAGAGAGACAGATAGACAGATCCAATCTCGGAGGGGCTCTCACCCCTCCCATGCCATGGAGACCAAGGACCAGAGGGGAAACCCTTCTCCCATCTAGGGAGGTCAAGGAAGAAGAAGAAGGAGGGGGGCTCTCTCCCCCTCGCTTCCGGTGGCACCGGAGTGCCACCGGGGGCCATCATCATCACCGCAATCTTCACCAACAACTTCACCGCCATCATCACCAACTCTTCCCCCCTCTATGCAGCGGTGTAACCCCTCTTTTACCCGCTGTAATATCTACTTAAACATGGTGCTCAACGCTATATATTATTTCCCAATGATGTATGACTATCCTATGATGTTTGAGTAGATCCGTTTTGTCCTATGGGTTATTTGATGATCAAGATTGGTTTGAGTTGCATGTTTTATTATTGGTGATGTCCTATGGTGCTCTTCGTGTCGCACAAGCGTGAGGGATTCTCGCTGTAGGGTTTGCAATATGTTCATGATTTGCTTATGGTGGGTGGCGTGAGTGACAGAAGCACATACCCGAGTAAGTAGGTTGTTTGGGTATGGGATAAAGAGGACTTGATGCTTTAATGCTATGGTTGGGTTTTACCTTAATGATCTTTAGTAGTTGCAGACGCTTGCTAGAGTTCCAATCATAAGTGCATATGATCCAAGTAGTGAAAGTATGTTAGCTTATGCCTCTCCCTCATATAAAATTGCAATAATGATTACCGGTCTAGTTATCGATTGCCTAGGGACAAATAACTTTCTCGTAACAACAAGCTCTCTACTAAAACTAATTTAGTTGTGTCTTTATCTAAACAACCCCTACTTTTTATTTACATGCTCTTTATTACCTTGCAACCTATCCAACAACACCTACAAAGTACTTCTAGTTTCATACTTGTTCTAGGTAAAGCGAACGTTAAGCGTGCGTAGAGTTGTATCGGTGGTTGATAGAACTTGAGGGAATATTTGTTCTACCTTTAGCTCCTCGTTGGGTTCGACACTCTTACTTATCGAAAAATGTTGCGATCCCCTATACTTGTGGGTTATCAAGACCTTTTTCTAGCGCCGTTGCCGGGGAGCAATAGCGTGGGGTGAATATTCTCGTGTGTGCTTGTTTGCTTTATCACTAAGTAATTTTTATTTGCAGTTCTTAGTTGTTCTTTATCTTTAGTTATGGATATGGAACACGAAATACCAAAAAAATAGGTGTACTTGCTGCTCATGGAGATGAGGAACCTCCTAAAACCCTCGATGCTCATCATGTGACAGATATTATGTACTACTTTGATAATCCAGAGAAAACCCCATTCAATTTGGTAATGGGAGACACGTTGGATCAACGTGAATACTTTAGGGATTATTGCTTGACTCAAAAAGGGAAACTATTATGGGATCAAATTTATATGTTGTATTGGTATGCTAGGCAACTATGCTTGAGATATGATTATACTTGTTGCTCTAGGATGAAGGCTCCACACCTTCCCTTTTCATGTGAATTTAATGATAATGAAACTTTGGCTTCTTATGCTAGAGGTATATATGACTACTATGGTGTGGAACAAATAGAATAATTTGTTGCTTTTATGGGTGCTTATGAAATTGAATCTATGTTCAAAGAATATGAAAATCTTTATGATGCTGTCTACGGACCTGAAAATTTAGCTATCCTTAAATATTGTTATGAGAATTATGAATACAATTCCGATATTGATGTGTTTATTGAGAAAGTCTCCGCTGTCCCAGAAGAGACTAATATTTTGCAGGAATCTATGGAAGAAGAAATTGATGAAATTGTGATCTCATTGGATGAAAAAGATGAGGAGGAGAGCGAAGAACAAAAGGAGGAAGAGCGGATCGATCACCCATGCCCACCTTCTAATGAGAGTAACTCTTCAACTCATACATTGTTTAATTTCCCTTCGTGCTTACCGAAGGATGAATGCTATGACAATTGCTATGACCCCGTTGATTCTTTTGAAATATCCCTTTTTTGATGATGCTTGCTATGCTTGTGGCCAAGATGCCAATATGAATTATGCTTATGGAGATGAACTTGCTATAGTTCCTTATGTTAAACATGAAATTGTTGCTATTGCACCCACACATGATAGTCCTATTATCTTTTTGAATTCTCCAAACTACACTATATCGGAGAAGTTGGTGCTTATTAAGGATTATATTGATGGGTTGCCTTTTACTACTACACATGATGATTTTGATGAGTATAATATATGTGCTTGCTGCTCCTACTTGCAATTATTATGAGAGAGGAACTATATATCCACCTCTCTATGTTTCCAACACGATAAAATTGCAAGAAACTGATTATACTATGCATTGGCCTTTATTATGTGTGCATGAATTGTTCTTTTATGACATGCCGATGCATAGGAAGAGAGTTAGACTTCGTTGTTGCATGATATATGTTACGTTGTGCTCACTACTAAATTACAAATCATTGTTAATTAAAATTGGCTTTGATATACCTAGGGATCCGGGTGGATTCATTACTTGAGCACTATATGTCTAGCTTAATGGCTTTAAAGAAAGCGCTGCCAGGGAGACAACCCGGAAGTTTTAGAGAGTCATTTACTTCTGTTGAGTGCTTTTATATAGTTTAAAAAACAAAAATAAAGAGGGGATCCCAAAACTTTTTCAAAAAGGAAAGCGAAAGTGAGAAAGATGAGCATTGTTGAAGTTTGAGCTAGCCTTGAACTTTGTTCATGCTCACAGAAACTTTGTGAAACTTGATTACAGAAACTTTTCAATAAAAATAATTATCCCCTTGTACAATTCCATTGTATTATAAAAATAATGTGCCAAGGTTTGC
Source organism: Triticum urartu (assembly GCF_003073215.2). Classification (NCBI taxonomy): domain Eukaryota; kingdom Viridiplantae; phylum Streptophyta; class Magnoliopsida; order Poales; family Poaceae; genus Triticum; species Triticum urartu. The sequence continues at coordinate 567,952,374 of NC_053028.1, forward strand.
CTTTAGGATGTTTACAATGCTTGTAGGTTTGTACGGTGTAGGACAGAAACTTTGGATGTAGTGCGCAATTTTACATTTTTTACTAGAACGTCAAATGGTTATGATTCCTTTTGAACTGTCTTTCTATGTAAATTGTTTATTTTTCCTAATTTTGGCAGAAATTTTCAAGTATCAGAGGTATGGTGAATGTTCAGATTATTACAGACTGTTCTGTTTTATACAGATTGTAATTTTGATTCATAGTTTGCTCGTTTTGATGAAACTATCGATTTATATCAGTGGATTAAGCCATGAAAAAGTTATACTACAGTAGACACAATGCCAAAACAAAATATGAATTGGTTTGCAACAGTACTTAGTGTAGTGATTTGCTTTATTATACTAACGGATCTTACTGAGTTTTCTGTTGAAGTTTTGTGTGGATGAAATGTTCGATGATCGAGAAGGTCTCGATGTAAGAAGAAGGAAGAGAGGCAAGAGCTCAAGCTTGGGGATGCCCGAGGAACCCCAAGTAAATATTCAAGGAGACTCAAGCGTCTAAGCTTGGGGATGCCCCGGAAGGCATCCCCTCTTTCTTCAACAAGTATCGGTATGTTTTCGGATTCATTTCGTTCACGCGATATGTGCAATCTTGGAGCGTCTTTTGCATTTAGTTTTCATTTTTCTTTTATGAACCATGCTGGTATGAGATAGTCCTTGGTTGATTTATAGAATGCTCTATGCACTTCACTTATATCTTTTGAGTATGGCTTTATAGAATGCTTCATGTGCTTCACTTATATCATTTGAAGTTTGGATTGCCTGTTTCTCTTTACATAGAAAACCACCATTTGTAGAATGCTCTTTTGCTTCACTTATATTTGTTAGAGCACGGGCATATCTTTTGTAGAAAGAATTAAACTCTCTTGCTTCACTTATATCTATTTCGAGAGATGACAGGAACTGGTCATTCACATGGTTAGTCATAAAATCCTACATAAAACTTGTAGATCACTGAATATGATATGTTTGATCCCTTGCAACGATATAAAGATGGTGATATTAGAGTCATGCTAGTGGGTAGTTGTGGATTAGTATAAATACTTGTGTTGAGGTTTGTTATTCCCGTAGCATGCACGTATGGTGAACCGTTATGTGATGAAGTCGGAGCATGATTTATTTATTGATTGTCTTCCTTATGAGTGGCGGTCGGGGACGAGCGATGGTCTTTTCCTACAAATCTATCCCCCTAGGAGCATGTGCGTAGTACTTTGTTTCGATAGCTAATAGACTTTTTCAATAAGTATGTGAGTTCTTTATGACTAATGTTGAGTCCATGGATTATACGCACTCTCACCCTTCCACCATTGCTAGCCCCTCTAGTACCGCGCAACTTTCGCCAGTACCATAAACCCACCATATACCTTCCTCAAAACAGCCACGATACCTACCTATTATGGCATTTCCATAGCCATTCTGAGATATATTGCCATGCAACTTCCATCATCATCATATACATGACTTGAGCATTCATTGTCATATTGCTTTGCATGATCGTAAGATAGCTAGCATGATGTTTTCATGGCTTGTCCGTTTTTTGATGTCATTGCTACGCTAGATCATTGCACATCCCGGTACACCGCCGAAGGCATTCATATAGAGTCATATCTTTATTCTAGATATCGAGTTGTAATATTGAGTTGTAAGTAAATAAAAGTGTGATGATCATCATTATTAGAGCATTGTCCCAGTGAGGAAAGGATGATGGAGACTATGATTCCCTCACAAGTCGGGATGAGACTCCGGATGAAAAAAATAAAAAAAGAAAAAAAGAAAAAAAGAGAGAAAGGCCAAAAAAAGAGAAGGCCCCAAAAAATAAAAAAATAAGAGAAAAAGAGAGAAGGGACAATGTTACTATCCTTTTACCACACTTGTGCTTCAGAGTAGCACCATGTTCTTCATATAGAGAGTCTCTTGAGTTATCACTTTCATATACTAGTGGGAATTTTCATTATAGAACTTGGCTTGTATATTCCGATGATGGGCTTCCTCAAATGCCCGAGGTCTTCATGAGCAAGCAAGTTGGATGCACACCCACTTAGTTTCCAGTTTGAGCTTTCATACACTTATAGCTCGTAGTGCATCCGTTGCATGGCAATCCCTACTCACTCACATTGATATCTATTGATGGGCATCTCCATAGCCCGTGGATACGCCTAGTTGATGTGAGACTATCTTCTCCGTTTTGTCTTCTCCACAACCACCATTCTATTCCACCTATAGTGCTATGTCCATGGCTTACGCTCATGTATTGCGTGAAAGTTGAAAAGGTTTGAGAACGTCAAAAGTATGAACCAATTGCTCGGCTTGTCATCGGGGTTGTGCATGATGTGAATATTTTGTGTGGTGAAGATGGAGCATAGCCAGACTATATGATTTTGTAGGGATAACTTTCTTTGGCCATGTTATTTTGAAAATACATGATTGCTTTATTAGTAGGCTTGAAGTATTATTGTTTTTAAGTCAAATGATAGACTATTGCTTTGAATAACTCGTGTCTTAATATTCATGCCATGATTAGTGAGGGAGTCCTGGATTAGGGGGTCTCCGGACAGCTGGACTATATCCTTTGGTCGGACTGTTAGACTATGAAGATACAAGATTGAAGACTTCGTCTCGTGTCCGGATGATACTCTACTTGGCGTGGAAGGCAAGCTAGGCAGTACGGATATGGATATCTCCTCCTTTGTAACTGACCTTGTGTAACCCTGGCCCTTTCCGGTGTCTATATAAACCGGAGGGTTTTAGTCCGTAGGACAACATACAATCATACCATAGGCTAGCTTCTAGGGTTTAGCCTCTTTGATCTTGTGGTAGATCAACTCTTGTAATACCCATATCATCAAGAATATATCAAGCAGGACGTAGGGTTTTACCTCCATCAAGAGGGCCCAAACCTGGGTAAAACTTCGTGTCCCCTGCCTCCTGTTACCATCCGCCTTAGACGCACAGTTCGGGACCCCCTACCCGAGATCCGCCGGTTTTGACACTGACATTGGTGCTTTCATTGAGAGTTCCTCTGTGTCGTCGCCGTTAGGCTTGATGGCTCCTACGATCATCGATAGTGATGCAGTCCAGGGTGAGACTTTTCTCCCCGGACAGATCTTTGTGTTTGGCGGCTTCGCACTGCGGGCCAACTTGCTTGGCCATCTGGAGCAGATCGAAAGTTACGCCCCTGGCCACCAGGTCAGGTATGGAAGCTTAAACTACACGGCCGATAACCGTGGAGACTTGATCTTTGACGGATTCGAGCCTCTGCCTTGTGCGTCACGCGGTCACGATGAGTACGATTTAGGTCTACCATCAGACAGTGTTCAGGAGATCGCACCGGCAACCGCTCCGAGCCTCGATTCGGAGCCAGTTGCACCATCCGTGGACGGGTGGATAGACCCCGTCACGGGGGCTGTATCCTCAGCGGCGATCGAGCTGAATATCGACCTTACCCTTCACGAGAGCCGTGTTGCTAAACTGCCGGATTCTTCTCCGGCCACGGGTTCTGAACCGCCTGTGCCTGTTCCTATTGAATCCAATTGGGCGCCAATCATGGAGTTTACCTCCGCGGATATTTTTCGGCACTCGCCCTTCGGCGACGTACTGAACTCATTAAGGTCTCTCTCCTTGTCAGGAGGATCCTAGCCGAACTATGTCCGGCAGGATTGGGATGCGGATGACGAAGAAATTCGCCGCCCACCCACCACCCACTTAGTAGCCACTGCCGATGACTTAACCGAAATGCTCGACCTCGACTCCGAAGACATCGACGGTATGGACGACGATGCAGGAGACGAACAGGAACCACTGCCCACAGGGCACTGGACGCCCACTTCATCACATGACGTATACATGGTGGACACACCAAAAGGAAACGACGACGAGGAACGGAAGGATGCAACGAAGGGTTGTCCCCTCGAGAAGCAGTCAAAGCGGCGGTGTAAGCGCCGCTCCAAATCCCGCCTCGGCAGAAACAACGATCATATAGACCCAGCGTTAGATCAAGCTGAACCATCCCGGATCACGGCAACACGGAGAATCAAACCGAACAACCCGACTCTGTCAAAGATAATAGTCCGGACGACATCACACCGGACAGACACCCGGAGCAACAGAATGCCCATCAAAGGCTTGTTGCTACCGCGAGGAGTCTAAAAAAAGCAGAAGCAAAGGCTCAAAGCTGCGCAAGACATACTCAGAATCAGATGGAGTAAAGTACTTAACACAGCAGCGAAGTACGGCGGTAATCGCCACTCCAAGAGCTACCCGAAGCGGAAGTTGCTACCTGAATTCGATGAGGAGGCCTTTGATCCCCCGCAACCAAAAATTAGAACGGCCATTTGGCCGGATAGACGACCTCACGGCCAACATAGAGCGGCAAACAACGCTGCACATGAGCCAATATGCGATCCACGCGAAGGCTCACATCAAAAGGACGGCGCAACCAGATCCATCTATGGACCACGCAAGCGCGCTCTGGCATACGATGCAACACAACAAACATCCGAACAACACGGTACACCCAGATACAGGGGTGCCGCACACCCCCTATGTTTCACCGACGAGGTGCTGGACCATGAATTTCTGGAGGGATTTAAACCCGTAAACATAGAGTCATACGACAGAACAATAGACCCCGGGGTCTGGATTGAGGACCATATCCTCCATATACATATGGCTCGAGGAGATGATCTCCACGCCATTAAGTATTTACCCCTCAAACTCAAAGGGCCAGATCGGCACTGGCTTAAAAGCCTCCCCGAAAGCTCCATTGGAAGCTGGGAAGAGCTCGAAGACTCTTTTCGGGCGAATTTTCAAGGGACTTATGTCCGACCTCCGGATGCGGACGATTTGAGTCATATAACTCAACAGCCCGGAGAGTCAGCCCGAAAGCTTTGGAATAGGTTTCTTACTAAAAAGAACCAAATAGTCGACTGTCCGGACGCCGAAGCCTTGGCAGCCTTTAAGCACAGCGTTCGAGACGAATGGCTCGCCAGACACCGCGGCCAAGAAAAGCCGAGAACAATGGCAGCATTAACAAGCCTCATGACCCGCTTTTGCATGGGCGAGGACAGCTGGCTAGCCCGGTGCAGCACCAGCGACCCAAGTACATCCGAAGATAGAGATGGAAATGGGAAATCACGACGCAGCAAAAATAACAAGCGCCAGAATAAAGAAGACAGCCCGAAGAGCACGGCGGTAAACGCCGGATTCACAAGCTCTCGGCCAGGTCAGCAAAAGCCGCCCTCTAAAGGCAGCAGAGATGAACTGTCCAGCCTAAACAAAATTTTGGACCAAATATGTCAGATCCATAGCACCCCTGGTAAACCCGCTAATCATACCCACAGAGAATGTTGGGTCTTCAAGCAGTCCGGCAAGCTCAATGCCGTACACAAGGGGGAGGATACACCAAGCGAAGACGAGGATGAGTCTCTCAAGCAAGACACTGGGGAACAAAAGAAATTTCCACCAGAAGCCAAAACAGTAAACGTGTTACACGTTATCAAGGGGAGAAACAAAGCGGAACTCCTAGATAAATATTCCCAAGAGCCTATCACCGCGGAGTTCTGCCATTGGTCGTCTCAACCGATCACTTTTGACCATCGGGATTACCCAGCAAGTATCCAGCGTGCAGGATGGGCTGCCTTGGTATTAGACCCAATAATTGATGGATACTACTTCACACGAGTCCTAATGGACGGTGGCAGCAGTCTAAACCTGATATATCAGGACACAATTCGCAAAATGGCGATAGACCCAACGAAAGTTTGCCACAGCAACACTACCTTTAAAGGAGTAACACTAGGCCCAGGGGCTCATTGCACGGGCTCCCTGCTACTAGTGGTTATATTCGGCTTCCCCGATAACTTCCGTAGTGGAAATTTAACTTTCCACATTGCTCCGTTCCAAAGTGGGAATCAAGCACTACTCGGACGCGACGCTTTCGCTCGCTCCAACGCAATACCGCATTACGCTTCCCTCATGCTTAAGATGCCCGGTCCACGTGGCATCATTACAGTAAGTGGAAATATTGAGCGATCCTTGCGCGCCGAAGAGAGTGCGGCTGCCTTGGCAGCCGCACACTAAAACGGCCTCACCAGCTAAAGCATTCGATAGGTCGTCAAGACCACGGACACGGTTAGACGAGTCCGGCGCAGCTATATGTAATTCATACAGGTTTGATGGCCACACCCCTGTTACAAATACAAGGGGCTCAACGCACGCAGACAAGTGGCAATTTTTTGAATTGTACATGGTTTCTTTAAACCTATCTTTTTGCACGATAACTTTTCACCTGAGTTCCTCTCTTTTACAGATGACCATCGTGCTACACCCGTCTAGGATACGACACAACGGAGACACAGGCGTAGACGTGCAGCAGGGACCCGTTCCAAGGATTCTTTTTAGATTAAGACCCTGCGTAAACCTTTCTTACTGTCTCTTGTTGATACACATCCCTCAAATTCTTAGTACTATTGAGAAGGATGATGACGTCTTGGCATGTGGCCACGTCAGAATAATGCACGTACCTGGACACCAGGGGCTTCTTACAAAGGGCACTAATTAGGCCCGGTTTATACCATAAAGACCGAATACCTTAGGGAGTATTCGGCGTCGCGAGTTTGGCCTTATATGCATCAGCTCCGAATCATGTCTTTGGTCAAATGTTGGGTTTGCCTGGCTCCTGTGTTTTGCTGCCTTACGTTCCGCTCTATCGGCTAACGCAGCACCAGGAGAACTACTGTGATTGTGCCCCGGTTCATCCGGACGAGCACCTCAGTAGAGAAAGCCGAAAACTGGCTGTCATGATATAGCGTGAGACTGGTCAACCACTCGATGACCTATCGGAATGATAGAATTCCTCCGCCTTAACAAAGGGCCGTTTCTCGGCCAGGCATGTACGCACCCCGAATTCGGATGAGTGCGGAGCCACCAGGGGCTATATAGTAGCCCCACTGTCAAACTCCTATGGCTAAGTGAAAGTGTTAAAGCATTATAGTCCGGTTGCCTAGTTCGCTGCGCTATCACCTCCTTATTAGGACCAAGACGTTGGATTAAGTGTGAACACGCGTCATTTGCGAACACCCCGGCATTATACGCGTGGGGGCTGAAGCTGACGACAGCAATCTTTCAGGTTATACACATGTATACATAAACGGCCGCACATGAGGCATCATAGTACTTTCAGGCAAAAGTATAAATACAGCCTTAATAAATTTCATAAACATTGTTTTTACAATGGGAATACATGTCACTCAAACATAATATTCTTCAAGGCCTCTATCAAACGAGCACCCTCAAGAACTTCTTCAAAATAGTGCTCGGCAGCCACTCGGCCTATGGCCGAACCCTGCGCCGCAATAGTGGCAGCATCCATCTCTGCCCAGTATGCTTTGGCACGGGCAAAGGCCATTCGTGAGCCTTCTATGCACGCCAACCTTTTCATCGCACTGATGTGCGGCACCGCACCAAGGAACTGCTACACTAAGCTGAAATAGCTGTTCGGCTTCGGCTTTTTCGGCCACAGCTGATCCATGACAGACCTCATGGCGAGTCCGGACAACCTATTGAGTTCGGCCCATTCGACTAGCTGATCAATCAATGGAAGCGGACGCTCTGGAACGTTAAATTGCGACTAGAACAGCTTGTCCACTTCACGATCTATTTGATCTCGGAAGTATTTGGCCGCATCGACAACGCTCGCCGCCAAGTCCATATATGCGTCTGCCGAACTCCATAGCCGATCCAGAGGGGCATACCGCGGATCTCCGAACTTCCTCCGCAGCATAAAGGGCTTCCCAGCCGCAATATCCCCGGCTTCACGCAGTTCCTCCTTCTTCGCTCTCATGGCAGAGCGGGTGTCCTTGGTTGCCATTGTGGCCTTCTCGAGGTCCGTCGCCCTCGCCCAGTTTTCTTCTTCAAGGAAGTGGCAACGATCGGTAGTGTCTTTTAACTTTACAGCCATCTTGGCCATTTTATCTTTGCTCTCGCAATGCGTAGCCTTTTCGGCTCGTAACTCTTCGGCCACCTTTAAAGCGGCCGCATTACTGATTCTTGCTTGTTCCTTGGCTCGGGCAAGTTCCGCCCGAAGGGTCTCCACGGTGGCAGCTCCATCTGTAGTCACAGCATATTAAAGATACTGGCATTACGCTGCTCTTACTATGTGACATTCACCAGAAAACATCACTTACCCTGCGCCTCGTCGAGCCGCTTATTAACAAGCTCGATGTCGGCATCCGCCGCATCTAGTTACCGCTTTAGTTTGGCAAACTCATGAGTCCGGCTAGCCACTGGAGCTCCAGCCACCTGCACATAAAGGCGGTTTGGTTATTACCTGGGACTACGATCCTCTGTTCGCCGCCGTTATCGACAACAACCAAAGTCTCAGGGGCTACTATCTACACATGGCACACCTAAAAATGTGTGGTACTATCAAAAAGTATATCATTTCACATACCTAAAGCCCGTCAGTAGACTCATAAAGGCCTCGTGCAATCCGCTTTCGGCGGACGAATTTTTTTCCATCACCGTACCGATCAACATACGGTGTTCTTCTGAGATGGCCGCTCACTCCAACAGCTCCCTCAGTACGTCCGACCGCATACCAGACGGTGTCGGACTCTTCTGTTTGCTCTCTTCAAGAACCAGATACCGGGGACTTCGGATGACCATAGGATTATCTTCTGGCCTCACCGGATCTGGGGAGGCCCTCCGAGACGACACTTCACGGTCGCTCGCTTCTTGAGCGGTGGAGTCCGGGGGAGGAGTTTCGCTCTCCATCATCTCTGGAAGAAGATCCCCCGAAGAGGAGCTTTGCTGAGAAGGGCTGAGATCCGAACTGCAAGATAAATACTTCGATTATTTTCCTCAGAAGTAAGGTAGTATATCTTCACTATTAAAGTACCTTCTTATTACTTACAGCTTGTTAGAGGGCTGATCCCCGCGCGGACTTTGTGCGGCTAGAGCACCCTCCAAGGCAGGACCCTCTGGTGAAGATTTCTTCTCCCATTTGGAAACCTTGGTTTCCGAAACTTCAGAGGCAGTCCTCTTCCTTCCCTGAAGCGGGAGAAGATCAGATTCTTCCCCTTGGTCATCCTCCTTCACGGAGGCGCTCATTCCCTTGGTTGGAATTGGTAGCGATGGGGGCCCACTTCCGCCCTCATTATTCCCCCTTTATCTTCCTTTGAGGGCTCCGGGCAAGGTGCTAGCTCGAGCATCTTTTCCAGTACCAGATTTTCCAAACCCTCAGGAAGGGGGGCCGAACACCGAATCATCTTTGCCTTTGTTAGCCAGTCCTGGTCAAAGAGCAATTTCTCAGGATGACATCATGATAAATGAAAGACGGTGTGTTCGGCTAGTGGATTACTTACTTGGTCAGCGATGCAGTTGCTGCTCAGGCCCACGTCCTCGGTAGTATCCGGACACTCTATTCGGGGTCCGAAGAATGATTTATACATCTCCTCGTGCGTCAGGCCGAGGAAATTCTGAATAGTGCGCGGTCCTTCTGGGTTGAACTCCCACATGCGGAGGGGCCGACGTTTGCAAGGCTGGACTCGACGAACCAGCATAACTTGCATCACTGTAACTAGACTGAAATCTCCTTCGAAGAGATCTTAAATGCGACTTTGTAGTATAGGCACGTCCTTGGCTGGACCCCAGCTCAGCCCTCTGCTAATCCATGACATCAGTTGTGGTGGAGGGCCCGAGCGAAAAGCAGGGGCAGCCACCCACTTGGCACTTCTGGGAGCTGTGATGTAAAACCACTCCCGTTGCCATAATCCGGACACCTCTAGAAAGGAACCCTTTGGCCATGGAACTCCCGTGATCTTGCTTATTAATGCGCCCCCGCACGCTGCATGCTGCCCCTCGATCATCTTCGGCTTCACGTCAAAGGTCTTGAGCCATAGGCCGAAGTGAGGGGTAATGCGGAGGAAAGCCTCACATACGACAATAAATGCCGAGATGTGGAGAAAGGAGTCTGGGGCTAGATCATGGAAATCTAGCCCGTAATAGAACATTAAACCCCTAACGAAGGGATCCAGAGTGAGGCCTAGACCTCGGAGGAAGTGGGAGATGAACACAACATTCTCGTTGGGTTCGGGAGTAGGGACGACCTGCCCTCGGGCAGGCAGCCGATGCGAAACCTCGGCGGTCAGGTATCTCACCTCCCTCAACTTCTTGATATCCTCTTCCGTAACGGAGGAGGGCATCCATCGGCCTTGAAGGCTGGATCCGGACATGATTGAAGGTCGGAAGCACCTGACCTAGGCTTTGGGTGTTAGAACTCGAGGCGGGGGAAGGATTCGATTGAGCACGGGAGGGAAAAAAGTAAAAGCCTCATCCCTTTATAAAGAGGGTGAATATCAAGCATCCTCTCCGTGTCCGTTTGGGACTTGCCTATAATCTAGGAGTCCTAGACACGGTTGGGTTACCCACGTCTGTATCGATGAGAATCCCGTAATTAGGGGAACACAATCTCTGCTTTGACAAGACGTGTCAAGAAACCACCTCGCGTTATGTGTGGAGCTGGTTGAAACAAAAACGGTTCGAATAATCACCGGGCCTTGGCTTAATGTCATGTTGCCAAAACAAGTCAGCAGATTAGATTTGTGGAAATATTATTCTCTCTACGGTGGTATGTGGAACTTATTTTGCAGGGTCGGACACTATCCTTGTATTCAAATTCTTCCGTGGTGTATTCGGAGGAGGAACCCGCCTTGCAATGCCGAAAACAATACTGCGCGCCGGACTCATCGTCATTGAAGCCTGGCTCAGGGGCTACTGAGGGAGTCCTGGATTAGGGGGTCTCCGGACAGCCGAACTATATCCTTTGGCCGGACTGTTTGACTATGAAGATACAAGATTGAAGACTTCGTCTCGTGTCCGGATGGGACTCTACTTGGCGTGGAAGGCAAGCTAGGCAGTACGGATATGGATATCTCCTCCTTTGTAACCGACCTTGTGTAACCCTAGCCCTTTCCGGTGTCTATATAAACCAGAGGGTTTTAGTCAGTAGGACAACATACAATCATACCATAGGCTAGCTTCTAGGGTTTAGCCTCTCCGATCTCGTGGTAGATCAACTCTTGTAATACCCATATCATCAAGAATAAATCAAGCAGGACGTAGGGTTTTACCTCCATCAAGAGGGCCCGAACCTGGGTAAAACTTCGTGTCCCCTGCCTCCTGATACCATCCGCCTTAGACGCACAGTTCGGGACCCCCTACCCGAGATCCGCTGGTTTTGACACCGACAATTAGATACATGATCAAGATTATGCTAGGTAGCATACCACATCAAGAAATATCTTTTATCATTTACCTGCTCGAGGACGAGCAGGAATTAAGCTTGGGTATGCTGATACAAAAACCTTCTTTTTATATTTTCAGATTACAAAAACCTATATCTATCATCCATATTGCACTTGTATCACCATCTCTTCGCCGAACTAGTGCACCTATACAATTCTGAAAAGACATGATTGCTTTATTAGTAGGCTTGAAGTATTATTGTTTTTAAGTCAAATGATAGACTATTGCTTTGAATCACTCGTGTCTTAATATTCATGCCATGATTAGATACATGATCAAGATTATGCTAGGTAGCATTCCACATCATAAATTATCTTTTATCATTTACCGGCTCGAGGACGAGCAGGAATCAAGCTTGGTGATGCTGATACAAAAACCTTCTTTTTATATTTTCAGATTACAAAAACCTATATCTATCATCCATATTGCACTTGTATCACAATCTCTTCGCCGAACTAGTGCACCTATACAATTTACCATTGTATTGGGTGTGTTGGGGACACAAGAGACTCTTTGTTATTTGGTTGCAGGGTTGTTTGAGAGAGACCATCTTCATCCTACGCCTCCCACGGATTGATAAACCATAGGTTATCCACTTGAGGGAAATTTGCTACTGTCCTACAAACCTCTACACTTGGAGGCCCAACAACATCTACAAGAAGAAGGTTGTGTAGTAGACATCAAGTTGATGACTACTCGATAGTTCAGTGTGCCATGCTTTACGGCTTAGAACCGGGACTTCAACGAGGTTTTGAACGTCATGGAGCATATGCGATGTTCCAGGAGTTGAAGTTAATATTTCAAGCAAATGCCCGGATTGAGAGATATGAAGTCTCCAATAAGTTCTATAGCTGCAAGATGAGGAGGATAGTTTTGTCAGTGAACATATACTCAAAATGTCTGGGTATCATAATCACTTGACTCAACTGGGAGTTAATCTTCCTGTTGATAGTGTCATTGACAGAGTTCTTCAATCACTGCCACCAAGATACAAAAGCTTCGTGATGAACTATAATATGCAAGGGATGAATAAGACAATTCCCGAGCTCTTCGTGATGCTAAAGGTTGCGGAGGTAGAAATCAAAAAGGAGCATCAAGTGTTGATGGTTAACAAAACCACCAGTTTCAAGAAAAAGGGTAAAGGGAAGTGATACGTCAATTTTGCATCATGCTTTTATATCGATATTTATTGCATTATGGGCTGTTATTACACATTATGTCACAATACTTATGCCTATTCTCTCTTATTTTACAAGGTTTACATAAAGAGGGAGAATGCCGGCAGCTGGGATTCTGGGATGGAAAAGGAGCAAATATTAGAGACCTATTCTGCACAGCTCCGAAAGTCCTGAAACTTCACGGAAGCTATTTTCAGAATATATAAAAAATATTGAGCGCAAGAAGTTCCAGAGGGGGCCCACACCTTGGCCACGAGGGTGGGGGCACGCCCTACCCCTTGGGTGCGCCCCCCTGCCTCGTGGGCCCCCTGGTGGCCCTCCGATGCCCATCTTCTGCTATATGGAGTCTTTCGTTGAGAAAAAAATCATAAGCAAGCTTTCGGGATGAGACTCCGCCGCCACGAGGCGGAACCAATCTAGGGCTCTGGCGGAGCTGTTCTGCCGGGGAAACTTCCCTCCGGGAGGGGGAAATCATCGCCATCGTCATCACCAACGCTCCTCTCATCGGGAGAGGGCAATGTCCATCAACATCTTCACCAGCACCATCTCCTCTCAAAACCCTAGTTCATCTCTTGTATCCAATTCTTGTCTCTAAGTCTGGGATTGGTACCTGTAGGTTGCTAGTAGTGTTGATTACTCCTTGTAGTTGATGCTAGCCGGTTTATTTGGTGGAAGATCATATGTTCAGATCATATATGCATATTAATACCCCTCTAATTATGAACATGAATATGCTTTGTGAGTAGTTACGTTTGTTCCCGAGGACATGGGAGAAGTCTTGCTATTAGTAGTCATGTGAATTTGGTATCCGTTCGATATTTTGATGAGATGCATGTTGTCTCTCCTCTAGTGGTGTTATGTGAACGTCGACTGCATGGCACTTCACCATTATTTGGGCCTAGAGGAAGGCATTGGGAAGTAATAAGTAGATGATGGATTGCTAGAGTGACAGAAACTTAAACCCTAGTTTATGCGTTGCTTCGTAAGGGGCTGATTTGGATCCATATGTTTCATGCTATGGTTAGGTTTACCTTAATACTTCTGTTGTAGTTGCGCATGCTTGCAATGGGGGTTAATCATAAGTGGGATGCTTGTTCAAGTAAGGACAACACCCAAGCACCGGTCCACCCACATATCAAATTATCAAAGTACTGAAGGCGAACCATGTGAACGTGATGAAAACTAGCTTGACGATAATTCCCATGTGTCCTTGGGAGCACTTTCCTTCATATAAGAGTTTGTCCAGGCTTGTCCTTTGCTACAAAAAGGATTGGGCCACCTTGCTGCACTTTATTTACTTTTGTTACTTGTTGCTCGTTACAAATTATCGTATCACAAAACTATCTACTACCTATAATTTCAGTGCTTGCAGAGAATACTTTGCTGAAAACCGCTTATCATTTCCTTCTACTCCTCGTTGGGTTCGACACTCTTACTTATCGAAAGGACTACAATAGATCCCGTATACTTGTGGGTCATCAGGAACAAGAAGGGGAACTTCAAGAAGAACAGCAAGCAAGTTGCTGCTCAAGAGAAGAAACCCAAGTCTGGACCTAAGCCTGAGACTGAGTGCTTCTACTGCAAACAGACTGGTCATTGGAAGCGGAACTGCCCCAAGTATTTGGCGGATAAGAAGGATGGCAAGGTGAACAAAGGTATATGTGATATACATGTTATTGATGTGTACCTTACCAGAGCTCACAGTAGCACCTGGGTATTTGATACTGGTTCTGTTGCTAATATTTGCAACTCGAAACAGGGACTACGAATTAAGCGAAGACTGGCTAAGGACGAGGTGACGATACGCATGGGAAATGGTTCCAAAGTTGATGTGATCGCCGTCAGCACGCTACCTCTATATCTACCTTCGGGATTAGTTTTAGACCTAAATAATTGTTATTTGGTGCCAGCGTTAAGCATGAACATTATATCTGGATCTTGTTTGATGCGAGACAATTATTCATTTAAATCTGAGAATAATTGTTGTTATTTTTATATGAGTAATGTCTTTTATGGTCATGCACCCTTGAAGAGTGGTCTATTTTTGTTGAATCTCGATAGTAGTGATACACATATTCATAATGTTGAAGCCAAAAGATGCAGAGTTGATAATGATAGTGCAACTTATTTGTGGCACTGCCGTTTGGGTCATATTGGTGTAAAGCGCATGAAGAAACTCCATACTGATGGACTTTTGGAATCACTTGATTATTAATCACTTGGTACTTGCGAGCCATGCCTTAGAGCATCTCCAGCCGTTGGCCCCCCAGGGGCGCCTAAAATCGCCCCCTAGGGGTGAGCCGGCGCAAAAACTCGGCCTGGGGCCGAGTTGGTCCCGAGCCGCCGGTCCCAGGGCCGTCCTAGGCGCGTTCAAAAAAAATTAAAAAATATAGCAAAGTTCAAAGTTCGGCGAAGTTCGGCATATATTACATTTAAAAAGCGGGTTTTTATTACATAATATATATAATTAAAAAAAGAACTGGCTAAAAGCGGAGTAGTCACCGGCGTCGCCTATGCGGGCTGGTGGCGGCGGTGCGGCGTCGTCGTCGCTGTCCTCGATGACGACGATTCCTCCCTCGTCGCGGCCCCGGCGGCGCTGCGCGAATTGCCACAGGGCGGCGCACTGGCGCTCCCTCACCATCTTCAGGGAGTCCGCGCGCGCCCATTCTAGGGCCACGTCGTCGTCGAGCTCGACGTCACCGCCATGCTCCGTCTTCACTGCGGGGAGGCCTGGCTCTGTCTTCACCGGCGCCAGGCCCGGCTCTGTCTTGGGCTTGACGAAGCATGGAGGAGCCGACGAGGGGGCACGCCGGCCGCCCTCATTGATGACGATGCCGACGCTGCGAGTGCGCCGGCCGAGCGGCGTCTCCGCCGCGGGCTCGGCCTTGATGCCGAGCAGCGCCGGAGCGCCGGACGAGTGTGAGGAAGAGCGGCCGGAGGAAGAAGAAGAGGAGGCGCCGAACCTCCTGGGCAACCATTGCCCGTCGCGTCGGCAGTGAGCCGTGGCCGTGGCGGCCGCCCTCGCCGGGGGGTATGCCAACGGCGGGTCGTTGCCGCCCTCGAGGTACGTCAGAACGACCTCGAGGGTGCGGCCGGGGACACCCCACCACAGGTGGCGTCCCTTGTTATTCTTCGGTCCGCCCACCACCGGCGCGCCGTTGATGGACGCCATCCTCTGCTGCTGCTGGCGCTGGAAGTACGCCGTTCATGCCGCTATGTTGTCGGCGGCGTACTCGGGGGGGGGGGGGGGGGGGGGGGGGGGGGGGGGGGGGGGGGGGGCGAGCTGGGCGTCGGTGAGGGAGGCGCGCACGACGTCGACCTCATCGGCGAAGTAGCCCGGTTTCGCCACGGCGTCGGGCAACAAGGGAATGGGCACTCCCCCGTTGCTGAGTCTCCACCCCGTTGGCCCGGCGCGCATATCCGGCGGCGTCGGGATGTTCGCCTAGAACAGGAGCCAAGACTCCTGTTCGCGGAGCGATCGGCGACCGAAGCCATTGGCCGCGGCCTCATCGCCGGGGAATCGCTCGACCATCGGTAGAGGGAGGGAGGGAGAGGGAGGGCTCGGCGGCGGCGCTCGGGAGAGGTAGAGGGCGGGTTAGGGCTGGTGTGGCCAGAGGCGAGGGAGGCCATCGGCTTATATAGCGGCGCCGCCCCGTGTGTACGCGTGTGAGGGAGGGGAGGCGTCGGCGCGCCGCCCCATGACACTACAAAAAAATACACTTCCGTGATGATACGTGTTTGTCACAGTAGGTCGCTTTTTTTGTCATGCATTTACATCCATGACAAATTTATGACAGAATCAAGATAGTCATACCTGTGATATCGTAGAAGTGTTCCATGACATTACCAAATTATCATCACGGAAGTGTCCACTTCCATGACGATAAATCGCGCGTCACAGAAGTGCTTTCGTCAAGGGTGACCAACACGTGGCATCCACCGTAACGGAACGCCGTTAAGCTATCGGGTTGGGTTTTGGATCCGATAACCCGTTAACAGCCCCGACCAATGGGGATTTTCCATGTGTAAAATCATCATTGGCTAGAGGAAACACGTGTCGGCTCATCGTCGGGACAGATGTCATCCACTCACTAGATAGAAGGCGCCTATGATACGTCGACACGTGGCACGACCCAACAAGTTTAAATGGGCCGGCCCAACTAAAGGCCCACAAGATTTTGCAGACCATAATGGGCCAGCCCAGCTAAAGGCCCACGAGATTTTGCGGACCATAATGGGCTGGCCCATCTAAAGGCCCACAAGATTTTGCGGGCCATAATGGGCCGGCCCAGGTAAAGGCCCATAAGATTTTTGTGTGCCATAATGGGCCGGCCCAGGTAAAGGCCCACAAGATTCTTGAGGGTCATAATGGGCCGGCCCAGCTAAAGGCCCACGAGATTTCGCCGACATTAATGGGCCGGCCCAGCTGTAGGCCCACAAGATTTTGAGGACCCTAGTAGGCCGGCCCATTAACTGGCTGCCATGTTTTGGGCCAAATGTCGGCCCATATTTGATCTGGTCCATTAATGGCCTGCCACGCTCCGGGCCTAATAGTGGCCCATATGAGATCCGGCCCGTTAAAAGCCTACCACGTTCTAGGCCAAATTACGGCCCAGATTAGGTCCGTCCCTTTAAGAGGCTTTGGGCTCAATTATGGCCCATATCAGATTCGGCCCTTCAACTGGACACTATGCTTTTGGGCCCACTTGCTGAAGGCCCACTTAGTAATTCGGCCTGATATTAGTTTTGGCCTGTTAAGGGCCCGTTTAACATTTCGGCGCTATATTAATTTCGGCCTGTTAAAAGCCCGTCATATAGTTGGGCCTAACTACGGCTCAGTTTGCATCAGGCCTGCTCGCAGCCGATATTTGACTGGGTCAAACAAGGACCCAGACAATTTTGGCCTGTTAAAAGCCCGTGATTTGATTCGCACAATCATGGGCCGGGGTTCATTTCGGGCTGCTGCGTAACTAGTAGGAATTAAGAACAAACCTACTCTATACAATAAAGAAATTACCGCATAGTAACTAAGAATAAACCTACACTACACAATAAAGGATTTAAGGTATATTACATCCACTGGGCATCGAAGTTCGCCACCAGTGATCATAAAGCACAACGAAGAAGCAGATTACAAAAACTGGGCACCATTGCAGCGTAGCAAAATAAAACTGAACCGAGACCACTTCCAAGATAGTTCAAGAAAGGTTAGCCTTGCGGGGGAACTGCTGCGCAAGCTGCTGAGCAAGGCTGTGAGACTGGCCTGGCATGTCGGTCATAGCTTCCAGGTGTAGCTGTTTAGCGATGAGGTTCTCATTGGTGTTCTCCGCAATCTTTCTTAGAGATAGGACTTCAAGTCGAAGTTGAGTTGCAGAATGCCTTTCTGCTAGAACTTGGGACTGAAGAAGTCGAACTGATTCAGACAACGAATTCTGTGAGCTTGTCTGACTGTTAGTCTCAAGTAACTTGAACACTGCATCAAGACAAGACTTTGGGGTTGTCTCGCTATCTTCAAGATGTTTTGCCTTCTTTGCTGCAATATATGTTGGGTTTGTCTCACAGCCTTCAGCAGACTTGTGCATGCCATCAGGCATATCACCCTGAAACAAAGCAGAGAGATGACATGTTTTGCACGTGTATAAACAAAGATGATAACTGTTCTGTCAATTCTATCCAATTTCAAATTTGAAAATAAAGAGTATGTTCAAAATATCAATAGCATAATTTGGCATTGTTCATAATGCGGGGAGCTTCACCACACTACTGGATTACCATGTCAACATAACAAGCATAGATGAAGGGCAAAGAAAATCATTGTATCTATTTTGGATAATGTGCATGGCATGTTGTTCATATCATCAGCCACATCAGTAAGATAAAACAGGAGATGACAAGGTGCAAACATGGGCTGCTTCACCACACACTAGATTATAGATCCACAAAAACAAGCATACATATAGGGAGTATTAAGTAATGTGCATGATATGAATAAGGAATTTGGTTTTACAAGTAAAACTTAGAACTTACGGTTCTTACGAACATGCATTTTGGTAGAAACAACAAACTAAACAGCAGTAAACGATAGGGAGTATGAGCAAATTAAACAGCAGTTGAGGATAAAGGCTTTAGAAGGACTGACTTACATTAACAGTTAACACCGGCTTTATAATGCCCTTCTCCATGGCAAGGGAAGGATAACTCAAGAATTTCAGCACAGAATCTTCTTCATAAGCATTGCCTGTACTCTACATTTTGTAGAGAGTAATTATATATACGATAATACTGGAAGGGATAGAGGATAATGAAGATAAGATGCAGGTTGATGCTACATAATCAACTACCAATCCCTGGAAGTACAAGCGTTATAGGACAAAATGTACTGACAAGAGCAATGGGCTACACTTCTGCACTGGCATTGTCTGTGTATTCTACTTGTTGGTAAGATTAAATATAGATCTGATCTTTTTTAGTAAATGGTGGGCGAGGGAGATAAGATGCACAATGCTACAAAATGAACCAATCCCTCTTCCCATAATACAAGAGTGTTTTGAACACTGGTGTACTGTACAAAACCTTCTTATATTATGAGACGGAGGGAGTAGCTGTTAATGTAAGTATAGTGATAGACCACGTTCAGTCCTTACAAGAGGACTGCAGAGCTAAACCTCTTCAAAAGCATTGGGTTGATTCTAAATTTATGTAAGAGTCCATACGGATCTTATAATGTCCACCAAATGGACGATTACGAGGCTAACATGTGCAGTGATGCTACATAATCAAACAGCTATGAAAGTAAGTATGGTCATACAGGGCAAGAGGTACTCACAAGAGCAATGCAGTGTGCAGTATAGTTGCGAGATTCTGTGGTCCCTTGAGAATGAATGTTCTTCTGCTAACATTTTTCGTACAAGTGAGATATTTAGGAAAATGTAGAAATGTAGTTCAAATTGTGATGTGATATCATAGACAGTACCTTACGCTGCAGCTGAGACCAATGTGTAACAAGATTATTCCAGTCACCGTCGGATAAATGTAGCACCGGAGACTTTACAGAAATTTCGTTCAGAGGCTTGCCATCGAAGTGCGCTTGCCTTAGGTAGGAACGATACTTCATCAACGTGCTTGAAAAGCGCAACCAACCCTTGCTCGTCATCACAATCCAGTTTACGCCTCGCCTATTTAAAAGAATGAAATCTTGTGTCTTCTGTCAGCAGAAACATATGCAGTAATGACCATGAATAACATCAGTACATTACTTACGCGTAAGTTGCGGAGGAAGACTGGAAATTGTTCTGTGTCTGCGGTATAATCTTTCCATGAAGGAAAGATGCGCACAAAGTTCCTGACAACAACATAAGCTTCGTCTTCTAAACTGGGAAGAAATGGAACAGGGGTCCTATTTGCTGCAATTGGGGCTCTCTCTGGTTCGAAAATGTATTTGGCAACTGGATTTGGTGTACTCTTTGCTGGAATGGGGGTTTTGCGTCATACAGCTGGTGCTATGTCAACTGGCATAATCATACCGTTTGCTGTAGTTGGGGTCTGCTGAGTTGGGGCATCAGAAATGACCAGTGTAGTAGGGCTAGAGTCTGCTAGAGTTGGGGTATTTTGTGGGTCAGGTGATATTGCAACTACACCTAATGGGCTATTTGATTTATCAGGTGCCACTACCTTTTCCAAATACTTTGCTTGTGCTCCTCCACGATCAGCAATCGCCCTCTTCCTTTTGAACGTCTGATACACAAGAACATCATTTGAATGGATAAATATGGTATGATGACAGATGGAATATGTACTGAAAATGGATAGGCGGGGCGTATTCACATACACGATGTGTAAACTAAGCTAATGGCAGTTCAACAAAGTAGAAGCAATACAAAGCATCAGTTGCAAGATATGTGCGAGCAATGTAACCTTAGAAAGTTAGAGCAAGTACCTTGATGGGTGAATAAGATAGGGCATCTTCCTCTGACTCCTCCACTAGGGAGCTACATTGACTTAGGTCTCCCTCTAGCTCAGAATCACTGTTAGGATCATATTCTGAGCATGAATCTGTAGGTGGAGAGTGTTTGCAGCGCATTGCATCCAGACTTGATTTCAGTCCCTTAATGCCAAGTTTGACAGCCATGGCATTGTTCTGCTTTATTCTTTTCATGCGCGCAAGCTCATAATCATTATGATGCTATTCATAATCTGAGATTCATGAAAACATAAAAAGTAGTCAGATTATCTATGGAATGCATTGCGGTATCAACTCGGAGAGTGTCTCCCTATAAACCCCTGCATATGCAAAGTTCACCTCCCCAACCGTGCTGACCAGACCACACACAGAGATACACACCCGAGCGGCGAACATGCATTTTCAAAACTAATTTAGGAACATTTAGCTGACTAATTAAACAACTCTGTTTTAATAATATCAGATTCGTATTTGAACAACTAAGCTTGTTTAGCTTGATGGGTGGAGCAGTGTTATTATGACACGAAGCATGTATTCTGATCGTATAGTGATCATAAAAGGGGGAAACTCTAAGCATATATTTTTAGAAAAAGAGGGTTTCCCCTCTGATTTCTATTAAAGAAACCACCACGGAACCAACATGATCAATTAAACCCTAAGCATGATCAATTAAACCGTATTATGGCTGTGCCATGGCATATTTGAAGCTGCAAACCGAAGAAATGATATTTAGCATCCATTGTTTGCTTCGAACTAAGAACTAAATTCTAAGAGCTGAAAAGAAAGTAGAGTAACCAAGTTAAAATCTATTTTCTGGTTGAGATCAAAAAGTTGAGGAGATATGAAGTACCACCTCTCTTGCGGCGCTGTGTAGGCATCGGGGGTGCGATGGCTGTCGGTGGCGTTGAAGCAGATCTGCGACGGTAGACAGGTGCATCGGGGGATAAGTCCCGTTGCGGTGGAAGAGAAGGTCGTGTGAGCGGCCCCGGCAAAGAGGACGACGGCGCCAATGAAGCGAGAGGACGCGATGCAAGGCTATTGGTCTGTCACCATGGATGAGAAACGTCCATCTCTAGCAGTGGACGACGCGGTCTTTGTAGGCGCTACGGCATGGTGGAGGACGGTGGCGATGGATGTGGTGGAGGACGGCGGCGATGGATGGGGTGGCGGACGGAGGCTGGTATGGGAATGGGGTGTTCTAGCGCGGATGGTGTATGAATGGGAAAATGGAGGGAGAGGTACGGGGAACCATGTTTTTCGGACGCGCCTGTCTGAAATATGGGAAAGTTACGAAAAAAATTGGACATCTCGTCGGTTGGGGATAGGACGGTAATCTCGCATCTCCCAAATATTTGCCGGTAACTATTTCGAGCGAGGAGAGGGTGTTTTGCCGCCCACGGTGTATGAACGAGGCTGACAGGTAGGGCGGTTGTGTCACGTCTGATGGCAGTTACACATCTGCCCCTATTTAAAATATTAGCCTACATCGATTTCGGGCGAGGAGAGGGTGTTTTGCCGCCCACGGTTGGCGCCGACTGTGTATGAACGGGGCTGACAGGTAAGGCGGTTGTGTCACGTCTGATGGAAGTTACACATCTGCCCCTATTTAAAATATTAGCCTACATCTATTTTGGACAAGGAGAGGGTGTTTTGCCGCCCACCGTGTATGAATGGGGAATGGAGGGAGAAACAGAGGTCTTTTGGACAAGCTTGAATCAAATGAGTTTTGCCGCCCATGTTTGACGCCCACCGTGTCGGAATGGGCTCAGAGGCGGTCGTGTCACGTCTAATTGAAGTTACTAACCTACCCCTATTTAGAGCAGTGGAAATCGGGCCGATGGATTGTCCGTGTAATGGGTAGACAGTAATTTCCATCTCCCAAACACTTGGCTTCGGGCAACCGATGTGGGAGTGGACATTTTGCTGTTTCTTTTGAATTTTGGGACAATAAGCATCTACGTTTACCCTGGCAACTAAATTCGATTTTTGTATTCCTATATGAATATTTATAAATCATTCTTTGTGTTTTTATATATCTTCAAAAGGACGACAAAGATGTATTCCACTGTCATATATGAATATGGTTTACAAATGCCGATACTCAAATTCAGAAACTAGAATCCAATTTAAGGTGAATTCGAATATTTGGAACACTTCATGTCCAACTCAAATGTCACACACAGCATAATGTGTACTCCCATTTAGATATGTACACAAGCGATGTATCAAGATTCAAATACCGAGTCAATCAACCAAGAATGTACGAAACTAACAGACATATAAACACTTATAGAGTATATGGATCAATAATATCAACTAACATACATAAGCTAGGCCACTGTACTTTTTTTGGCTACAACAGCATCCTTTTTTTAGCCAGCATCTTGGCCCTTTCCGATGCGTGCCACTTATGGTCCATCTATACTACTATTGTTGAATGCACATTCAGCCCGATTGGCATATTTGTAGGTCTGGCACAGCAATCCAAATGAAATGTCTCCGAGTCTTATCAATTAATAGAGACTTGTGCTCAAATAAAATTACAAACAAAAAAACAAAAAAACAATTATTACATGATCTCTAAAACAAGTGGTTTGATTGATTACATGAACAGACAACACAAAGGTTATTCAACTATGGAAAGAACATTTCACCTATGATTTACCAAGTAGGAATTTAATTTCCTTTTTTCCTTCAGGACCTTAACAATCTGGTCAGTCTCAGCTTGCTTCGTTTTGAAATCCACCAAATATTTGATGGTTGTCTTGAGTAATGCTTGTGATAGTGATATTTGCTTCCTCAACATGTCAACTTCATCTCTAAGTGCAGAAGCAGAATCTCTTTCTACCACTAGTTTAGCCTCTAGAGCATCAGCAGTTGGCAATTCATAATGCATGATTGGGTCGGTGCCACTGTTGTGGGATGATGCAACGTCCATGGGGACCTCGCTCTTTGATCTTGGGCTAACCTATTTTGCCATTAAAGTTACGATTGGATTCAGAAAAGTTGAAGTTAGCAAAACATCTCAACTGGGAGTTATAACAGCAAACCAGTTAAACAAACAAGGAATTAAAGAGTTTCAATTGGATGCTAAAAAGTAGTTATTAACATCATTGTAACCCGTTGTTGCAGCAGCAAAGCAGTTAAACAAACAAGTAGATATTTAAGTTAAGGCAAACAGGTAATTCTTAACAGTAAGTATCAAACACATAGATAGGCGCAGTCTACAATATGATTAAGAGGTTGTGCCATTATGTAATCAGTAGCAAACTAAATTAAGTCAAGCAACGTAATTGAACAATTTTGCAATAAGTGGCTAACTAAAATTCCGAGAAGCAGGTAACTGAACTTACGCTCGTTCTTTGTATAGGCACGCTGCAACTTATTTTTTGCTTACAAGGTTGTACGAAGGAGTCCATGGCATCAATTTCTTGGATACGCGGTCCCAATACTTCTTTCTTCCCATACTGCATGGGTAAGTCGAATGGTTAATCTGGTAAGATGGTGCGTCCTTGATATGTTATATGAGGACATGTAGTTAGACTAGTTGTAGCCAAACACATCACACTGGCTTTTACTGTATATTTCATGCGATTACTTTTGGCATATCGAGATCTAAGCAATATACAATAGGATGAAAAGACTGGCATCCTTCACATTATTGGCGAACTCAGTTCATAGAAACAAGCAATTCAACCATTTTGTGGGTAAATCAAAAGCGCCACTGGAATATTTTTCACTATCCAATCATACACGCAAAAAGGGGCGACGCCACCATAGGGGCTGGTATGGGCGGCCGCCTCCGGTGGCAGGAAAGTGTGCACCTAGTTTGAGTCATCCAGGTTGGCCCATGCTAGTTTTGTTCGTCCCAACGCACGAGCAGGCAATGTAAAAAATGAAGAAAAATGTTTCAATTTGGATGGGCCAATAACATAAGTGCAAGGCAGGCCCTATAGCAGGCTCGCGGCCCAAACGAGCGCCTCCCATATTGATCGACATTAGGAAAAATCCCAATTCATTCGCTCCAGCCTCCAGTCTGGTTCGCTCCTAACCTAGCCGGCGCTGGACAGACCGACACAACACTTCCTCGCGCCCTCGTTGGAGGGCGGTCGCCGGGCTTCAAGCGAACGGAAGGACAAGAAGATGAAGATCCAACCCTAGGTGTAGCCTGCGTGGGAGGCAGCGGCGGCAGCACGGGCATGGCATCGAGCTTGCGCAAACGGACATTCGCAGCTTGCAAGAGTAGCATGCGCAACGAGCAGGTACATCACATCCCTGATTATATCTAATTCAACTCTTCAATTTCTGGCCAATAGTTAAACCTGACGGTGTTGTAAAACTGCTTGTATGTAGGGAATCTATGAGAAAATGAAACCAATTTCTACTTATTTTATAACTCCCCCAATCAATACTGAACTGACTGAATCTGATGTATCTAATCAAGTTTCCGGTGCAAACATACAAGCTCATGTTGTTCTTGAGCCTGAAGTGTCTAATGAACAGACTGCTAATGAAGGATTTGATGCAAACATTTTAAATGTCCTGGTGATGAACATATAGTGTCTAATGAGGGATCTAATGCAAGCATTTTGCAAGCTCATTGAAGGATTTAGTGTCTAATGATGATCTACTATGTTGAGAGAGACAGAGATTTGCAGGCATTGATGACAAGCAAATTATAGTGCATTTTCATAGCTTGAGGAAACGTCGAGGCCATCTACCAGAAAGTCCCCGTATCATGACAACATAGCATAAATATTTTTCTAATCTGTTGTTTGAAACTATTGGCATACTTGTGCAGGATAGATATATTGATATGCAGTTTGCGCACTGGTTATACGTGCAATTACACTTCGATATTTTCAGCCAGAGAACGAATAATTCAAGCAGGTATAGACCATGTTTGTAGTCCTTGTACACCATGTTGCATTTTGTGTTTTTTGGTGCTTGCATCATTTAGTGTTTATAATCTGAACTACTTTGGATCATTAGCTGGTTTTCAAAGTGCATGTAGCTTCACATTTCTCAAGTTATGTTGATTTCCGGAGAGCAAGTGCCTTCGTATTTTTTAAGTTAAATGTTCGCCCCTGGTAACCTGAGTTCGTGGATCAGCCACTGCACACAAATAATACACGAATGCCAGTACGAATTAAATGAAACGCAGGGACTTATGCTAGCTCGTTGTACAGGCTCACTACAGCTCTGCTTGCACTTGGGATGTTCCATGTACAAGTCCATGTTACCACTTGCTTGGATGTGCAGGCCTTATGCTCCTTGCATCCCCCTCTGCATTTTTGACACGGCGAATGGTTGATCAAATAAGAGGAATCGACCTTGATGTTGTACCGGAGGACAGATACTTACAAGGTTATACGGGTGTGTAGGATGTGTACCAGATCCCGTAGCATCGTCATGCTTCGCTAAAATATGGATTTGCTTGTTTTAGATGATATCTCCAGAACAAATAAGAGTTAAGGTAAGAGTTGCATAGGCGTGTAAGCTAAGAGAGCAGTGAAAGGATATCCAAATATCGTCGGAACAGTGCACAAGGGAGTGATGTGTGGATACCTAGTTCAGGCCGGCGTTTGGGCATGCTCGCCTAGCTAGAGTGCGGGTCACTTCAGAGCCGTTGAGGGTGATGCGCTGGGATTGGCTGGCCGCGCACGGATGCAGATCTTGAGTGGCAGCGGAGCGCTATGATGCGGTGGACGAGACCTTTGGTGAAGCCCCAACGGCCTCGGGGGGCGGAGGTGCGACGATGTGCTCGGTGAAGTAGCCCCAGTGAGCTGGGAGACGGCATCGGTGAAGCGCACCTGATGCAGTGGAACTCGGTGTCTGTGAGGCACGTCGGTTGTGGCGGCCGACGTTGTCGGTGGACCACCCGGTGCGGTGGACGAGGGCATAGATGAGGTGGCTCCGGTGTGGTGGTGAAGCATGACCGTCATCTTCGTCGTCATCGTCCGGCACAGAGGTGGGGAACGATGGGGAAAGATACGAGACAAGGGGCGTTTCAAGGGTTGGCGGCGAATTAGGGATTTGAGCAATCTGGGCGCGGAAGGGGACGATGGAGAAGAGAGATTTTGCAGGGCTGGAATTGGGGCCGCCAGATATTTCAATACGAAACGTGGAAGCGCGAACTTATATTGTCGTCGTCCTTTTTTTGGGGGGGGAGGGGTGGGTCGCTGGGTGCTACGCGTCCGTCCGATACACGCGACCACCCCGACGGGACTATGCTTCGGTGCCTTAAGGACCTGCCTTTGTGTCCATGACATATGGGCCCAACAGGTGGCTGGCCCACATGTCAGTGACCCAAAGGCAGTTGCCTTTAAGGCACCGAAGCAGCGTCCACCCCTACACAACCCTGGTTTGCCTGGTGCACCTAAATTTGAGAATGCAAACGAATCTTCTTTCATTTGCAAATGAATTTGTATGTATTACCATGCCCGTGTTTTCCTTGCAATAATTAGTCATTCGAAACGAGATACTCCATCCGTTCACTTTTGTAAGTCGTTTCAGACAACTTAAAATGAACTGTTTTGCACATTGTCTAAAATGTCTTCAAGGTCTTATAAAAGTGAACAGAGGGAGTACTATAAATTAATTAATGAGGAGTTATTTGAAAAAAATCGAAATGGTACCCACGCTAACGTGGATTAGAGTGTGTGTCACTTAATTAGTTATTTGAATTAGAGTGTGTGTCACGTAGTTAGTTATTTGAATTAGAGTGTTTGTCACGTAGCGATCTCCAATTCTAACGTGGATTTCACATTTCACTGTATCCACGCTACTTTTTTAATACAAATTCATATGTATATGATGAACACCATGGTAGTGAGAAAACTTTTGGATGGATTCAAACATATGACCTACAAAATAGCACAACAAACTGAGTCAATTTCAACTTTTTGAAACTTAGTATGGCATGAATTCGAAATAATTACCCGTATGCCTGGTCCTCGGTTCAAATCTTACAATGTGCACCGAATTGAAACATCGATATTAAGTCTCGTACTATGTACATTCAAATGTTGTTTTAGCCCCCCCCCCCGCACAAACGCTACATACTTCCTGTATCGGTCAATCTTCCTCACCTAACCACCTTAGGAAGCTATCGGTTTCCAAAACACGTTCATTCTTTCTCTCCATGTTTCGATCTCTAAGTCTCTCAGCTACACAACCCCTTTTTCCACTCTGTTACCAAATGTATTTACCTCACACACCCGCCATTGCACCCCATGCCGAGCTCTCTCTCTCCCCCCCCTCTCCCTCTCACCCTCTCGCGCTAAATACATGCATTGCCTATCTAGCCCCCCAACCTCTCGTGCATGCGCACGCACGCACGTTGTATATCTAGGTCACTCCCTTGAGACTGTCTCACTCTTTCTTCCGCACGGCGGGCCACACTTTCTCAATCTCGCTCTCTTTATCTGAGTCTCGTTTAACCTTGTTTTTTTCACACACAAATAATATATCTCCCTGTTTGGGCCTCGATCGACACACTCTATACTCTCTCACGCAGATTGTCTATTCAAGTCAGTCCATCCAAGCCACCACCACTCTTTCGACCTCATGGTGGGCCACATTCACTCAATCTCTCTCTCTCCGTATGTCTTGATTGACCTTGCTCTTTCTTGGACAAAAACGATATATCACCATGTTTGAGCCCAATTCGACCTATTCACATTGTATACTCTCTCACGCACATCGTCTATCTAGGTCTCTCTCCAACCCGTCTCACTCTTTCGATCGCTTGGCGACCCTATGTGATCGGTTGACCTTGCTTCCTCCCATGCACAAAATATATCTACACGTCTGTGACTGGATCATCTCTCAAGCTCTATCTTACAGACCTCACCCTTGCCCAAAAGCTCAATCAGACAATATCTCTCCAGAGCATATATATTTGTTCAATGAATGTCGGACCACACTCACTTTGTCTCTCTATCTATATGTCTCTCGATTGACCTCGCTTTCTCACACCGTATCTTCCACGCGTTGAAGCTACCACCTCTCCATCCCTCACAAAGCCGGAGCTATTTACATTGCGAGGGGCACTCCAACCTTGGATTAATTTGTGTAGGCATTTATTCCGGTCGGTTTAGATTATATTTTCATAGCATTCGGCCCACAACTACTCCAAACACCGTTGCAACCCACGCAACTGCCCTAGTTGATTTCCCTCTAGCTCGGCCATCGCTCTCTCGCACGTCCTTTCTCGCCTTCAATGTCGCACCATGGTATTATTGAAAAAACTATGTTGTTCTCTTTAAGTATTTTAAATAAGCTACAAAACTACACACCGATAGTCCACTTGGAATGGAACAAATTTCGACGCACAAATTAAAGTGGTACAAACTACACACCGAGGGGCCCACATGTCATGAAACAAATTTGGACCCATATACAAATTAAAAAATAAAGGACGAGGATCGAACATGCGACCGGGCCTTCAAGCCGCACGTCAAGAGTAGGCAACATACGTAGAATAGCAATGTTTTTTGTACCCCCTTTGTTCACATAATGTTTTTATATTACCACAACCTAATTAATGGACAACATGTAATATTATTTTTAGTACTATTCGCCTTCACTTACTGGTGGGTTCCATGTGTTCTCTGTCTCTCTCCTCCCCTTCTGCGTTTAGACGCATGAACTAGTAATTTGTACGTGCTTTGCACGTTAGATTAAAAGTAAATATCATATCTCATAAAAATCAGAGTACTACAATGAATTTATATATGAAGAATGCATTAGAAAAAAGCATATAGTTTTATTTCAAAAGAAATGATAAGGGCGTGTTTGTGAAATCTTTTAGTTCTTCAAATTCAAACTTATAATATAGGTAAAATTAATTTGATGTTATAATTTTTATCTTTCCATACTTTCAAGTCAGCGTTTTCTCATAAACTCTATCTCATATGTCTGTTGTCGACCGCACAGCTAAGTAACTTAGTGTCCCCTTAAGAAAAATAAAGTAAAGTCTAAATCTAAAATTTATAATGATATTTTGAATATTTCACTCAGCGAATAAAAATATTGCCATGCGTACACTTTTTTTCTACCGTGTTCTAATTCTTTTGAGAAAAAAAATACTTCCCTACATGCATTCAACAGTATTCATGTGAGGAGCAAATTGCTAATATAGGCCGCTAGCCTCTACATGCACATTTGTTTAGATGCTTCTGGTGTGTACTGGAGTATTAACAGGAACATTTCACAATATGAGGCTAGCTGCGTGCTCACTTGAAGCTCTAGAATGATCCTCCCAGCCTTGTTTTGGCGCCCAACCGTGGGAGCGAATCCCACTAACCATAACCGTTGGATCAGTAGGGTTCAACTTTGATAAACGGTGGCAATTCAACCCGCGGAGGAAATCAATGGCTAGCAAACGATTCTGCGTCACGGCAGGTGGCTATCCAAAGTTTGAAAATTGGTGTACTAGAGAAGAAGATAGAGATACAGTATATTTTTACACACACATTTTTCCTCCGTGCCGAGACATGGCACACCCTACCGTGCGGTTTCGGGGCCCTCCCGGGTGGTGCACGCATATATTCTTCCTGACGTGGGACGCCCTACCGCGCGTTTTCTGAGTCCTCCTCGGTCGTAGCGCCGAAGCAAGTAAATGAGTTGTCAAATCACGAAAGACCATCTTTCCCGCCGAGTACATCAGTGAAGCACGGTGGCTAGCTAGTTGGGCTAGTTCGACCGATTAGCTAGGCCGCCGCCACATTTGTTTTTTCACCCCTTTTTATCTACTTGCCGGCAGGTAAATTTAAATATCCACCGCAGCGTTGCTCTGGTGTTTGGGTGCGGCAAGATTTTTAATTTTTTGATTGACGGGAGCAGGCGCGGCAGGATTTTTAATTTTTTGATTGACGGGAGCAGGCGCGGCAGCAATTAGTCATGATGACTCCGCCTGTACCCACTGCTCCCTGATGTGAGAAGTCGTCGACTGGTGTTTTACCATGGTGAAAACCAAAAGATTCCCCGATCCCTCCGCCTTCCCGTAGATTGCATTGCCTTTCAGCCGTTTCGCCCCCTTTGCTTCCTCTCCTCATTGCTTCTACCTGGTGCCATGGCGGCGCAGCAGATCACGGAGTCCGAGGTGAGGCTCCTGACACAGGAGCTCCATGCCAAGGATGCGGAGCTCAGGGCCAAGGACGTGGAGCTCCGTGAGCTCAAGGAGGAGAGGAGTGCCATGCTCCTCCGTTATGTGCGGGAGTTCACGGAGCTTCAAAAGCGGCAGGCGTCCACAACAAAGATGCTCGAGGCGTCGGCGGCGTTGCTGCAGAAAGCGGAAGATACGATAGGCCGTCAGGGGAGCCGGCTGGAGCACGAGCAGGCCGATCGTGACGAGGTCCAGGATCGCCTCAGCCACTTGGTGAACCAAGTTGCCACACACGTGTTGCGGCTGCGCGATGCCTACCGTCGTGCTAGCGCGATGATGCCGGCCGTCGGGCTAAACCCGTTCGACCACCCGGTCGACTTCAACGAGCTGCGGCTTCCTGACCTGGTCTCCTTCTTCACCTATATCTCCGAGGAGCTGAGCCGTCTCCGCGCGATGGTGGGGGCTGAGCTGGACAAGGAGGGGTTGCGGGCTGCCGTCGCCGTTGCCGGGCGAATCCTTTCAGGGCTCTGTCACCGGAATCCATTCGTGCCATTGGACGCCGTCTTTTACGAGTTGGCACCCGTCGGCCGGGAGTGGGCTCTGCGGGCGGTTGCACCCTGCATCACCAACGTCGTGTGCCTCGAGAAGCAGAGGGACTTCGGTGGTGTTTAGGCGCCCTCTGCATGGGCATGTCCATATCTCGGCGCAACATGACCGTTGGATCAAACTCAGACGATGCAGATCACTCACTGTAGCACAAAGCGTGTGGGTGTGTTTGGTTGCATTCTCATCTCAATATAGTTGTTTCCTCTTCGTGTATTTTTCTCAACCTACTAGTGTGGACTCATGCACCCTTCATGCACTCTGCCAAACAAACAAAAGCGGGTCGAGAAGGGAACTTTTGCTCCCATCCCGTGCACCCTTCATACACCCTGCCTAACACTATTCGTGCTTCATATGGTTCATGTTTCGTGGAGTACTGTAGCACCGTACTCTTCGTGCGCTGTGGACCTAGTTCTGTTAACATTGATCTCACCGTTCATTCTCGATCGGACAGTCGAAAAAGCGGTACTATGTTATATATAGGAGTAGTTGACATGCACACAACATCATTTGTTATCGTCATATCTTACTACACTAGCAACAAGATTGTGTAGTACTGACGTATGAACCACTGCACATGCCTAGTAGTAAGAGCACTGTGTATGTTCAAGTGGCTGCCGTGTTTCGCACTCCTCCGTCGTAAGAGTGGAAACACTTGTTGTAATCATTTTTTTCTTCTGAAAAACAGTGGGCACGCTCTACCGTGAGGATCCTCCTCCAGCCATGCACTAAATTACCCACTTTCGCCGACGTGTGGGACAGCCAGCATCGGGGTCCACCAGCCATGCACTAAATTACTCCGTAGTAGAGTGACAGTAGACTACCCTGATCGAAGCGCCGCAGTAATGCCCAATGAGCCGTCAAATCACAAAAACCCCTCCTTTCCAGCAGTAAGTTGGACGGACGAAGCAACCATCATTTCACTCTTCTCTCTCAGCTTCCTCTCTACCCAACCCTCGCTTCTGCCTCATCTTGTTCCTCATTTCTTCAAGAAAACCCTGACTTGCTTCTGCCATTGTTCTTCTCCCCCAAAGAAGGAAAGGTGAGCGCATCAATGGTGTTGATTCTGGCCAAGGCCCGGTCTTGCAACCCCGAGACTGATCCTATAACTCCCTCTCTTTTCTTCTTTTGGGTTTGTGATTATGGTTTCTTTTCTTTTATTTCTATTTGACAGTTTCTTGATGGGCGCTGGAGCACCGGCCGAAGTGATGTCTATGGCTCCGGCCAAAACCGTCGAGGCTCATGGTACGAAGAAGCGCAAGCACCCCGCCGAGACTACCGCAGACAAGCTCAAAGCCATCACCCTGTCCAAGCCCCCCTCTCCGGGATCCCTCATTAAGCAAGTCCAGGTAATATCTCTTCTTGACGATCTTTTTCTCGATCTTGATCGTGTTTTTTCATCTAACACGCAGTACTAGTACTAGTAGTACAACTTTCTAGGTGATCTTGCATGTGATTTTTGTGTGCCAAACGACGGTTCTAAATTCCTCTTTTGACCAAAACATGCGAGAGGTTGACACTGATTTCTTATAGATTACTTTCAATTACTCCCTCTGTCCCAAATTTCTTGTCTTAGATTTGTCTATATACGGATGTATCTAATACTAAAATGTGACTTGATACATCCGTATCTAGACAAATCTAAGACAAGAATTTTGGGACGGAGGGAGTACTTTATGAACATCAATGCTACATTTTAAGAGGGTATATTTGCCTTAGTAACTTGTGTTATGGATATTGCATGTAATCCCTCTGCTCTCATGCCTTTGAAGACATGTTCTAGTGTCTTTGTTCACTCATTTCTGTGCGTATATGTAGTCATATATGGAGTATAAAATCGAAAATCATCTTATATTTCTGAACGGAGGTAGTAATAAAATATGGTTTCTGTTTGAATTAGTACCAGGTCCGCGGTGGAGATGAAGTTCTCAAAGTCATGCCGTGTGAACTGGAAGACCTGATGATGAGTTCTACTGCTGAACTATCCAGCTGTTGTGTCCTTGTCGCCACGTGTCCTAAACTAGTGTTTTCCTGTAGCATTGTTGTCAGGCATGTTCTCGAGGCTGTACTTGACCACAACAATTTCCTGGTTGTGCCTTTGATTACGAAGGGTGTGGTTCTTGTAAAGCTTCCCAACAAATCTGATGTGACATGTCTTCATCATCATGTATATGAGTGGAAAGACCACTCTGTTAGGTTCTCCAAGGTTGACAAGATGGTGATGGTGCATGTAGACATCTCACACGAAGTCCATGGCCTAGTCAGTTATGCGGGGTTCATCCCGTAGGTCGGTGGCAAAAAATAGTCTGCAGAGTTTAGTTAGTTCAACTTTGCTTGTCTGTAGTAAGTACTATTGTTCAGTAGTTGATTTGTGTCTGTGAACCCTGTATTGTTATTAGTACCACCGCTTTTGGTGTGTGGTCAGTCCTGAGAACGGTCTATGTTAATGTCTGTCCACTCAATTCAGTCTGTATATTTTGAAGTATCCATATCATATTTTTTGTGAGGACGGTCTATCAATTATGGTTACACTCCAATATCTGTATGCATTGCAGGGTTTATCGCACCCACCAGGATTTCTAGCCCCATGGATGTTCAGTCCATACGATTTGTCACGACCTTTGGACTGTCCTACTTGTGGGAGTAGGCGGGGCCCCTGCATGCCATGCGTAGTTGGACAATCAATCTTCTGTTTAGTACTTCAACATAGTGATTTCTTGGTAAGGATTCACTCGTGTCACATCAAGTAAATCTTATTGATTTAGTGTCTAAATCTTATTGATTTAATGTCATGTTTTCTTTCTTTTCCTGCAATTTTACTATGCATGTTTTGCCATGTGACATTCATCACAGAATAAACCGTTTGGTTTGCTCTACAATGGCTATTTTTGCAGGTTTCACTTCTTATGTCGTGTCAGTAACGAAGGCACCGTCCATCACTTATATTACTGGAAAAAATTGGATCAGTCTGTTGTTTGAGTACAAGCTGAATCCCTATGATGAACTGCAGTTTGGTTTAACAAAAACGCCACAATTAGTCCTTCTCGCGTTTAAAAGAAATGAAGAAAAAGACTGGATCACGGTCACGGATCTTAGTCAAGTTAGAAAGCTGATCATAGCAGACCAGACACGATCGCCGTTGTCTCACACAGATTGAGCACCGGCAGTTTCTCTAGCATTGACAGCGGCAGCAGCTCAGTCTGATCCAGCTGAGGATTGGGCACCGACCGCGTCAGCGGATCAGTCTAATCTACCGGAGGATCGGGCATCGACACCGGCACCTCCTCCGACACCGGCACCAGTTCTACAAGGAGCACCATCTCCGGCAGCAGCAGCGGCTTCGGCACCTGCACCAACACTTGCGCTTGCATCTGCTCCGGCCTGTGCAGTTGCACCGGCAACAGACTGGGCTACAGTTCGCACTTCATATACCAAAGTCCTTACAAAAACTGACATGTCCACCTTCTTGGTAAGTATTGGCCGCCCAAGTGCTTCGTTCTTTTTTATTTCCATGTTGTTTCACATGATTCACTGTGTTGATCTAACTATTTGGGTATGTCTTCTTGTTTGCAAACAGAGAATTTCTAGAGCAACGAGGGAGTCGTTCAACAATCCGGGCGACCGCGGCCAAGTTTCTCTTACCATGCGCAGCCTTGGTGCTCAATATACTGTAAGTACAAAGGATGGTCGCATGATGATTGATGCTAAAGGATGGTCAAGGTTCAAATCTAAATCATATCTTGCGGTAGGGGATGATGTTAAAATCGAACTTCCTCGGCAAGGAGAGCTGGTCCAAATCAACTTTGAAATTCTTCAGTAGCAGCACGCAACTGCCGAACTGATCTATTCTCTGAGAGATTTTGATGTAATAATCTGGCATGGTGAAACAAGTGTCCTGTGTGTATAAGTAGTATGACAGTATTATTTATCACATGGTATATCATTGATAGAATTGCAACTCTGATTGCTGGTTAGGAACTGTCATTCGATTTCATTCCAACAACTGTCGTGCTTTATTCAATTTTGTGTATTCGCCTTGCGACAGCATCTAAAACCAGCACCGTACCGATCGCTTGCAATATGAAATGCGCTGAGGTAGAACACATGGGCCCCCAAACATGCAGGGTCGGCCTGCAGCCCAAAGTCCAGAACCGTGAGCCTATCTGAGTATTATATTCTTAGTTGAACCCCCATAAAAAAGTTGAACCCCCATAATGCTCGTGCATTGCAGAGGGAGTATATTTCTCGGCAAGGTGAGCCTGTGATATAAAAGATTTGTATATTTATTTACAGAGGGAGTATCTCTCTGTCAAAATATATATTTACGTGTAACTAGTTACTCCTGTCTTTCTACTTCCTTTCGCTGATGTGTGGGGCAACCGGCAACGAGATCCACGTTCCATATGCACAAATTAGAGTGCACAACTTCATGGTAGACACATCCCGGTCGTAGCGCCGCAGTAATGCCCGATGACCTGTCAAATCACAACCCCCCCCCTTTCCAGCTTTAGCAGTAAGCTAGACGGACGAAGCGGTAATATTTCACTGGGCCTGAATCCCCTTCTCCCTCGTCTGCTTGTTCAGAGAAAACCCCCTCTTGGCGATTGCATAGAGTTTTCTCATGGAGAACCAGGTACGAATTATTCATCCATCCCCGATAAACCCAAGTCCCTTGGTCGCAGGTAATCCTAGGATGGCAGCCGCCGCCGTTGATGCATTTTTCTTCCTACTGAATCTAGTGTGTTTCATTTGCAGTGCCCAAAGTGCAAGTACCCTACAGGTTTCTACGCGCTCGGCGAGACGCCACACTTGTTCCTTCTCATCCTAACACAGCATTTTGAAATGCGCACAGTATGTTCCTAGAATCCTCTTTTCTATCCGGGATGGTGGGGGTTTTTTGAACATGCTGTGTTCTCATATTATTTTTCCTGCAGTGTATTATTTGCTCTGCCAGAACACATGTACTCAAGATGCTCGGCCTTGCCATAACTGAATACACTAGTTTAATGGTCACAGTGAAGACAAGCCATGGATATAAGTTCCGAGTTGGGTTCATGAACCAAGAAGATCGCTGCTTTTTTATGGCCGAACTTGGATAAACTTTCTCAAGTGTTACGGACTAAAAGTTGGCGTACGAATGTTGATGGAAATAGCAGAACCTGGTCTCATCTTCACTGCGATCTTCCACCCCGACGTCGTTCCAATTGTTCATCCATGTTAGTTTTGTATCTGGTTCTTGCTTGTTGCCTCGATTACTTCTTAATCCACCTATTCTGTCTAACTAATCACAATTTAACTTTAGAAGTAGCAACGAATCTCTCACGAAGATGCTACTTCTAACTAATATTTTCTTATAATTGGTGGCACGTGTAGGTTTTTTCAGAGTTAAGCAGTCTACTCGTTTGTTACTCTGTAATAACTCGGCTGTTACTAATGGCACTGAAGTTGATTGGATCGACATCCACAAGTTCCTACACTTTATTGATCGTCTTGAGGTCCTTGTGGGGCGTTTCAATGGTGGAAGGCCACGTGGGATATGTGTGCCACTGCTGCACTCGTTGAACAGGTCCAACTGTGTCAAGAAACTTATGGTACGAGCTATTTTCTGTTATATATGTTGTTCATAAAATATTGCTTATACACAGTTTTACAGCTGTGATCTTCTTGAAACAAGAACTGCCGAGTTCTATTGTTCCTATACAGATGCCTGACCATGGTCGGGTCAGACTTGCGCTTGGTCACAACATGATGTTTATGTCGACCTACTCAATTCCCCTTGGAGGTGAAAAGATACTTATTCATGGGTGGTCTCAAATAATGAAGGCCCGTCCATCTTGGAGAATAGGACAGAAGATTATGTTCATGCTTTTCCATGGCTCTAAAGCGAATATCCTGTTTATTGACCACGTTGCGAGATGAAGCCGCTTTCAGAAGGTTGTGGATGCGCGGGGTGGCGCCTGGGCCTTGTCCTGGGGCTTGGCGGCCTCACCCTTGGTTAACTGTAGGCAAAGTAGCACTGTTCAAGGCGTGCTTTGTATGGTTGAACCTGTATAAGTACTCATACTGCTTTCAGCTTTGGTTGTTAAGTGCCCCTGCTGGTTTCAGTTAAGGTTGTTAAGTACTCCTGCTGCTTTTAAAGTCTGTCGTGTTTCTTCAGTCCTGTCTTCCTCCAGCCGCCAAAACCAAACAGCGCTGGCAGGGCCGCCTGCTTCTGCCTCCCACGGCTGGCTGCGCCTCAGCGCACGCATCGCTGCCCCACCGTCTCCTAAATCGTTAACGCCGACGTCCTCTGCGCGCTTTGGTGCGCTCGCCGTGGCGCCGCCCTCTCGCGTTGTCAACATGGTCAACAAACAACAGGAATCGACAGAAGTACGTGGAGAGGATGACACTAGGGGCCCACCACGTCAGCGTATGGAAAAATAAAATGCTTCCTCCTAGTGTTTTCCTGACATCTGGGACCCACGACATTGTGAGCGTATATAGTCAATAGACAAGAGAACAACACAAGATCGGCTGACACCTGGGACGTAGCTACTCGAGCAGTATTTTTTTTGTTTGGTATTGTTGAGACGGAGCAGGGTTTGAACTGGGCTGTGGCCCGTCTAGCCCAGACTTATATTTTATGTTCACCATATGACCAGCCCAGCTATTTTTTCTTTGTGAAAATGAGCCCAGATTATTTTTTCTGAAGAATACCCAATCCAGGCCTACTTATTTTTCTACGCCCTGATGGGCTGCAACTCTTTCAAGACGCCCGCAAATCTTGAAAGTAATATGAAATGGGTTGTAAATTTAAAAACAGATGACAAATTGGCAATTACTTTATATTTTCTGAATTTTATTACATTTTCAGATTCCTATTTCACTGGGCATTAACCTAATTTAAATATATCTTCAAAGTACTTTAAATCTGGCTGGACATTTCGGTATTAAAAATAGTTTGGAACCCACAGAAATATGCGAAATTGGCCCTGGCCAACCAAAAAACGACTGTAATAAATTGCATAAGAAGTTGCCATGAGCTATATATAAATTATTAAAAAATGAGGGAGTGGCCTGACTTGTGGGCCTGTTTAGTTGATGTGTATGCAAGATTGTTTTAGTTATTATATACGTCAACAAACGATTCTAGCAGACGTAACCGTTGGATGTCAATCCAACGGCCGTCATGTTTCTTCAATCTCTGATCTTCTTGCTCCAGCCGCCAAAGCAGCGCCGGTGGGACCGCCTACTCCCGCATCCCGTGGCCGGCTGTGCTGCCGCGCAGGCCTCAGCGCCCCCTACTACTCCCACCGCTGGCCAAGGCATCCCTCTACTCACCCACACCCCCTGTTATTCTGCGGCGACGGCAGCCTCACACCGCAGCCGAACCGGTGAACGCTCGTACTCCTCTCTGCGTGGGCATCCACTGTCGTGTCTTCCCCGGCTCCGCGTCATCCCCTTCCTATGCCTCGCCGTCGTCCACAGCCATGGTGCTCTCGGCGCGGCGTGGTCAATGTGGTCAACGACCGACTTCCATCGGAAGAGTACTGTACGTGGAGAGGCTGACAGCTGGGTCCACGACAGCCGCAAGGAAGTGCCTCCTTATTACGCAGAAAATAATTATTCCTCCACCTGACAGCGGGGACCCATCGGACGGGCCACCAGTATTTTGCGAAAAAAATCGTTTCCCCCTGACTATTGGGACCCACCGAACGGGCCATCGTATTTCGTGAAAAAACGTTCCCCCCACTGTCAGCTCGGACCCACCGGAAGTGCCTCCTTATTACGCACAAAAAAATGAATACTCCCCCGGCTAGCTGGGACCCACCTTGGTGGGAGGCTGACTTGTGGGCCTACTAAGTTGACGGGGACGAAGGGCTTTGTCAACTTAGTCAATATGAACGATTTATAGCTCTAGTGACCGTACGATGTCCATCCAACGGCCGTAGTGCTTCTTCAACCTCTGGTCTTCTTGCTCTAGCCGCCCAAAGCAGCGCCGGTCATGCTGCATGCTCCTGCCTCCCATGACCGGCTGTGCTGCCGCGGAGGCCTCGCCGCCCCCTACTATTCCCACCACTGGCCAGGCCCTATGGCGACGGCAGCCTCACTGTCGGTGTCAAAACCGACGGATCTCGGGTAGGGGGTCCCGAACTGTGCGTCTAGGGCGGATGGTAACAGGAGGCAGGGGACACGATGTTTTACCCAGGTTCGGGCCCTCTTGATGGAGGTAAAACCCTACGTCCTGCTTGATTAATATTGATGATATGGGTAGTACAAGAGTTGATCTACCATGAGATCGGAGAGGCTAAACCCTAGAAGCTAGCCTATGGTATGATTGTATGTTGTCCTACAGACTAAAACCCTCCGGTTTATATAGACACCGGAGAGGGCTAGGGTTACACAAGGTCGGTTACAAAGGAGGAGATATACATATCCGTATTGCCTAGCTTGCCTTCCACGCCAAGTAGAGTCCCATCCGGACACGAGACGAAGTCTTTAATCTTGTATCTTCATAGTCCAACAGTCCGGCCAAAGGATATAATCCGGCTGTCCGGATACCCCCTAATCCAGGACTCCCTCAGTAGCGCCCGAACCAGGCTTCAATGATGATGAGTCCGGTGCACAGTATTGTCTTCGGCATTGCAAGGCAGGTTCTTCTCCATCTTTCGAACGTTGGTAAAGCAGTGTCCGATCCATAAATGTTTGGACCTCTTGGCTTCTGTGCCCAATAAGGGCTTTCTCCCACGCGTTGAACCAATACGAGGCGCCAGGGCGTTTTTACATTTGCCCCCTAGCCAGATAAATAAATTGTCTATTAAAGGGATGGGGATCCTTAGATCTGATCCATACCATCCTCCCCCAGCGAGAGTCCATCAGAGCGCGTTCCAGAAAGATCCATTCCAGCATGGCCGACCTCCGCAGCTCCTCCTCCCGCCCCCAAAGCCCTAAGCCCGGTGATTGGGAGAGGTGTTCAGTCCCACACAGTCGTTTAGTCGAACTGCAGACTAAGGGATTTCTCCCTCCGGCGTACATGGTGCCCGTTCGAGCCGGGCTTGCCACCTATAATGGCGGGGAGCAAGGGGAGAGCTTTCCCTATCCCTCTATGGGGGAACGGGTCTGCCGTGTTCCCTATCTATTAAGGGGACTCGGATTTCCAATTCATCTGTTCTTCTGCGGGCTCCTGGAGTTCTACGGCCTCCAATTACACAATTTCACCCCCGCCTCCATCCTACACATTGCCGGCTATGTGGCTCTCTGCGAGTTGTTCCTGGGCTATGAGGCTCACTTCGAGCTGTGGAAAAGGCTATTTTGCCTCATCCCTCGCACACAGAGGGGGTCACTTTATCAAGTGGGCGGAGCCGAAATATGGTGCATCGCCGATACCAGATACCTGTCCGGTACTCCGAAGAAGTCACCCGAAGACTGGCCTTCAGAATGGTTTTATATGGAGGGCGTTCCCCTTCCGGACCCTGTTTTGCGGGGTCTTCCTGAGTTCAACAATGCACCTCTGAAGAAACGCCGAAGTTGGCGCCCACGGAGCCCCCAGGTGGAAGACAATGGAGAAGTCCTCTATCTGATGAACCAAATTAAAGCACTGGCTCGATCAGGATTGACAGTGATCGAAGTTATGTCGATTTGCATAATGCAGGGAGTGCAACCACTTCAATATCGTGGGCACCCCTTGTGGTGTTACAACGGGGCGGATGACGCCACCTACTGCGGGCGTAAGGGTCCGGACAATGCCGCCGCTTTAGCGAAAATTTTGTCCGAATTGTTCAAGGG
The DNA here is from genome assembly GCF_003073215.2 of Triticum urartu. NCBI lineage: Eukaryota > Viridiplantae > Streptophyta > Magnoliopsida > Poales > Poaceae > Triticum > Triticum urartu. The sequence goes on from NC_053028.1 coordinate 567,993,334, forward strand.
TGAGGAAGAGGAGTTCACCCGCATCAAGCCACGGGATGGATTCTCCATGTACAATCCTCCAAGCTGGGTAAGTTATATCTCCCTGCTCCCATTTTTCCCGCATTATTTGTCGTAAGTATTCACCTTGCCAATTTGCGGCAGGAACTGCGAAAAGCCATAAAGGAGGTAAGCAGCCCTTCTCCACAACCAGAGGACCCTGACCGGGCCCTCGACTCCAGACTTGAATAAGATCTGGTCATATTCGTGGAGCTGATAGACCGGCAGTTCTATCAGTTAAGCTGTGACGATGCCATGGTGGCCATTACGGCCGACTATCCCGGACTGCTCCCTGCATCGCACGTAAGAAAAACCAAAAAATCCCAACTCCAAAACTAGGATCCCGTTTTAGACACTTCACCCACCATATACACATGGCATTTTTACAGGGAAGGCATTCGGGACGCCCTGCCGAACCCGCAGCAACGCGCCAACAGGAGGCACCGAGGCCGGGTAGGCCAAAAAGGAAGGCGGTCAGGACGGAGACACCGGCGGAAAGGTATAACAAACCCCGCTCCGTGGTTGCCGTCTTTCTCGAAATACAATGACGCACGTGTTTCTTTAACAGAAAAAACGCTCGCCGGAATATGTCCGGCGATGTTACTAATCGCGCTTCCACCAGCCGGGCGCTAGGACCGGACATAGAGGCGGAAGCCGATATGGGGTGGGCGCCGGATAATCCCCCTACAGAGGATGCAGATAGATTATCCGCTACAAACTCGGAGGTGGAAAGCGCCATGAATCATAGGCGCCGCCGGGCCGTACTCCGTGACGCTTGTTTCTCACCAGAGGCATTTGATGCCTTCAATTCTGGAGAGGCGTACCTCCGAGCTGCTCAAGATGGTCTAGCCAGAGCCACGGATCAGTATGTAAAGGATGTACGGGTAAGTAAATCTGACGATTTATATGTATCAGTAGCCCCTGAGACTTGAAACTGTTAGCAGAACTGATTTAAGGATCAACTTTATTGTGCAGGTTCTTACAGAGAAGAATACTAGGCTGTCAAAGGAGCTAGAGGAATGCAAGACCCAACTACGGGCTGCTGTGGCCACATTACAGGAACCGAAAAGGTCACCTGCTGGTAACATTTACATTAAAGAATGATGGTTACCATATAATGTGCGGCATGGCTACAGATCTAACAACAGATGTTGCAGATGAATCCGGAGAATATCCGGAGGACCAGCATGTTATGCGACAGCTAGAGGCTGGCAAACACGTGCCACCTGAGGTCAGGCGGGAGAAAAACAATCTCCAAGACGCAAATATTAAGCTGAGCATGGAACTAAAAGACGTTCGGGGCCAGCTTGCAGACTCCGAGAAGGAGAATAAGCGGATTCGGCGCGGCATTTTCAGTAAGTCCTTGAACGAATCCTTTTAAAGGAGTTCGGCGAAGAAGCCGGCTAACAGCGTTATGTCTGTAGGTATGCTGACGGGTCGTCCCGTGGAGGAAATGCCCGGGTCTACGGGTGATCTTCTATCCGAGCTGTCACATTTGCACGAACAAGTTCGGCAGGTGATGGAGGGTGTTGCCCAGGCCTTGTGGCCGTCCGTCTCCCTGCCAGAGGGCGTTGCAGAGCTTGCGGAGAAGCTCAAGGGAGCACGGCAGCGCTTCTGATTATGGAAGATATCAGCCTGCCAATAGGGTGCCAGAGAAGCCTGGGCCATGGTGAAGACGCGGTATACCAAGGAAGACCCAAATCACATGGCCGAGGTCAGACCTATGGGGCCCGACGGAAAAGAGATCCCTGTTAGCTTAGTTTATGGGCAGGTAGAATTAGCCGCAAAGTATTCCCAACAGGATTGTAAGCTAGACCGCCTGTTGGATGGTATAGAAGAGGAATTTAGTCAGTCTGCATGACTATGTAATGAAAGTGACGTGTATAATGCCTTCTAGCCGAATTGTAGATCATTTGTCTTGGCGGACCTTTCCGCTTCAACGTCGGGACCCGATAGTCCAGAGTGTATCCGAATACCCGCGCAGTTATATAAGAACCGGGGCATGCGTGGAGACCAGGCATAGGGGTCATAAGTGCTTGAACAGACAAGTGCCCAACTAGTTATGTTATATTACATGGGTAGTAAGAAACATCTTCCAGGGAGAATAGTTCCGTTAAGGGTTCCTTTCCCTGGGTAAGCATGCCCTAGAGTGCATGTCCGGACTGCGATAGGAAACACAGGAGAAACATCTGGGGGCAGATAAGGACAATAAATAAAAATCATCTTTTGTTCATCGACCGAATATTCCCTTAAGAACGCTAGCTTTCGGCTTCACCCAGTCTGAGGTACACATCCGGCTGACCCAGCAGTAACAATCGCAGAGGTGCTCCCCTTATGCCCTAGCCGAATTAACGGGAATGTAGGGCATAAATACAAGAGCCAGGCAACCCAGCTTGGCCAAAACTTAAGTCATATCGATGCATATAATGGCGAAAAAAGGTACATGCGGAAGCATGACACATGTGCGGGGCCTGAGGCCCAGATAAATAATTAAGCTTCTGTGAAAGAAGCCCCCAGGTATGATGAGCGTGGCTAGCGCATCTATAATGTGCAAGCGAGGCACAAGTTGGCCCTTAAAGGCCTAGAGAAAGAATAAAAGAAAGGAAGAAAGAAAGAAAAACAAGACAGATAATGTATATGCAAAAAATGGACAAAGTAAGGGGACGAACATAGAGTCCGGTGCTAGGCGTAGAATCTTCGGAGCCTGGCCGCGTTCCATGGGTTCGGCTCGAGTCGACTAGTCGATGCATCCCGCAGTCGGTACACTCCGTCGGTCAGAACTTGGTCAATAATGAAGGGACCTTCCCATTTGGGCTTGAGCTTGTTCTTTTTCTTGTCCGGCAGGCGTAGAACTAGTTCGCCAACGTTATAAGTTTTGGCCCGTACTTCTCTGCTTTGGTATCTGCGAGCCTGTTGCTGATAAAATGCGGAACGGGCTTTGGCTACATTGCGCTCCTCCTCTAGGGTGTCCAGACTGTCCTGCCGATCGAGCTCAGCTTCTCTTTCTTCGTACATGCGCACGCGAGGTGAGTCATGAATTATGTCACAGGGCAAGACTGCCTCTGCGCCGTACACCATAAAGAAGGGTGTGTGTCCGGTACTACGATTCGGCGTGGTCCGCAGCCCCCAGAGTACGGAGTCGAGATCCTCTACCCAGTGCGTGTTAGACTCCGTTAAGGAACGCACTAATCTGGGTTTAATGCCACTCATTATAAGACCGTTTGCTCGCTTGACTTGACCGTTGGTTTGTGGGTGATAGACTGAAGCATAATCGAGCTTGATGCCCATTTTGCTGCACCAGAGTTTTACCTCATCGGCTGTGAAGTTTGTGCTGTTATCAGTGATGATGTTGTGGGGGACGCCATAACGGTGTACGACCCCAGATATGAAGTCTATCACTGGTCTGGATTCGGCTATTTTAACAAGTTTGGCCTCTATCCATTTGGTGAATTTATCCACCATGACCAGTAAGTATTTTTCTTGTGGGTTCCCCCTTTAAGGGGTCCAACCATGTCAAGCCCCCAGACCGTGAAGGTCCACGTAATGGGGATTGTTTGGAGGGCGGTGGGTGGCATGTGGCTTTGATTTGCAAAGAGCTGGCAACCGGCGCAACGTTGGACCAAGTCTTGTGCATCTGCCTGGGCCGTTGGCCAATAGAATCATGTACGGAAGGCCTTGCTTACAAGAGCCCAGGCTGCGGCATGGTGACCGCCGAGTCCGGTGTGGATTTCTGCCAAAAGGTTCCGCCCTTCCTCTTCGGAGATGCACCTTTGAAGGACTCCGGTAGTGCTTTTTTTATACAATTCTCCCTCATGGACCCTGTAGGCCTTAGATCGCCGCACTATGCAGCGTGCCTCATTTTGGTCCTCTGGAAGTTCCTGCCTAGTTAGGTAGGCCAGGAATGGTTTTGTCCACAGGGCGATAATGGCCATTATTACATGGGCTGAAGGTGTTATTTCGGTGGCGGAGCCTCCGATTGTGTCAGAATATTCGGTATCGGGCATTTTGGCCAGGTCCGGACTATTGTTACCGGTGTCCCCTTCCCATACTACGGATGGCTTGAACAACCTTTCCAAAAATATGTTGGGGGGACCGCATCGCGTTTTGTGCCGATGCGGGCGAGGATATCCGCCGCTTGATTGTTTTCTCGAGCCACATGGTGAAATTCGAGTCCCTCGAACCGAGCTGACATTTTTAGGACGGCATTTCGGTAGGCCGCCATTTTTGGATCCTTGGCGTCAAAGTCTCCATTTATTTGGGATATTGCAAGGTTTGAATCCCCACGCACCTCCAGGCGTTGAATGCCCATGGAGACTGCCATCCGAAGACCATGCAACAGAGCTTTGTATTCGGCTGCGTTGTTGGAGTCTGTATACAATATTTGCAGTACGTACTGAACGGTATCTCCGGTTGGGGACGTCAGGACGACGCCAGCCCCTAGACCAGCCAGCATTTTAGAACCGTCGAAGTGCATGATCCAATTGGAGTATGCGCCGTACTCTTTAGGGAGTTCGGCCCCCGTCCATTCGGCGACAAAGTCGGCCAATACTTGCGACTTAATGGCCCGTCGAGGTTTGTATGTTATGTCGAACGGGAGGAGCTCAATGGCCCATTTAGCAATCCGGCCCGTAGCGTCGCGGTTGTTTATAATATCATTAAGTGGCACTTCCGAGGCTACTGTAAATAAACACTCTTGAAAGTAGTGTCGCAGCTTCCGGGATGCCATGAATACCGCATAGGCTATCTTTTGATAATGTGGGTATCGTGATTTGCATGGAGTGAGGACAGTGGATACATAGTATACCAGCTTTTGAAGAGGGAATTTATGTCTGGCAACTTCTCGTTCGACGACGAGCACTGCGCTTACAACTTGATGAGTTGCCGCAATGTACAACAGCATTGGTTCACCGATGTTTGGCGCGGCCAGGATTGGGTTGGTTGTCAAAATGGCCTTTATTTCTTCCAATCCAGCTGTGGCAGCGTCCGTCCACTCAAAGTGTTCGGTGCGCCGAAGGAGGCGATAAAGGGGTAAAGCCTTTTCTCCTAAGCGGGAGATAAAGCGGCTTAGAGCCGCCACGCATCCAGTTAACTTCTGGATTTGTTTGAGGTCTGTTGGGGTAGCCAACTATGACAAAGCTTGGATTTTGGCCGGATTAGCTTCAATACCTCTACTGGAGACAATGAAACCCAAGAGCTTTCCGGCTGGTACGCCGAAAACGCATTTTTCCGGATTAGGCTTGATGTCGTATGTTCGGAGGTTGTCGAATGTGAGCCTCAAGTCGTCTATCAAAGAGTCGACGTGCTTGGTTTTGATGACCACATCGTCTATGTATGCCTCTACTGTTTTGCTGATTTGTTTCTCTAGACATGTCTGAATCATGCGCTGATATGTTGCGCCAGCGTTTTTGAGCCCAAAAGGCATTGTGTTGAAACAGAAGGGACCGTATGGTGTGATGAATGCCGTTGCGGCTTGGTCGGACTCCGCCATCTTGATTTGGTGGTAACCGGAGTATGCGTCGAGGAAACACAATGACTCGTGTCCTGCGGTAGCATCGATAATTTGATCGATGCGGGGGAGGGGGAAGGGATCCTTTGGGCAAGCTTTATTGAGGTCCTTGAAATCGACACAAAGGCGCTAGGATTTATCCTTCTTTGGTACCATCACCAGGTTTGCTAGCCAGTCCGGGTGTTTTATCTCTCTGATGAATCCTGCCTCCAATAACTTGGCTAGTTCCTCTCCCATGGCCTGTCTCTTAGGTTCGGAGAAACGCCGAAGAGCTTGCTTGACCGGCTTGAATCCCTTTAGGATATTGAGGCTATGCTCGGCCAGCCTGCGTGGGATTCCTGGCATGTCTGAGGGGTGCCAGGCGAATATGTCCCAATTCTCGCGCAGGAATTCTCGTAGTGCGGCGTTCACTGCGGGGTTTAACTGTGCCCCGATGGAGGCTGTTTTTGTAGGGTCCGTTGGGTGGACTTGGAATTTGACTATTTCATCCGCTGGTTTAAAAGAGGTGGACTTGGATCTCTTATCGAGTATCATGTCGTCCCTGTCCACTGTGGAGCGTAGCGTGGTTAATTCCTCGGCCGAGAGGGCTTCGGATAATGCCTCAAGGGCCAGTGCGGCTGTTTTGTTTTCGGCGCGGAGTGTTGTGTCCGGATCACTGGCGAGAGTGATGATTCCGTTGGGCCCGGTCATTTTGAGCTTCATGTACCCATAATGGGGTACAACTTGGAAGATCGTGACTGCCTCACATCTTAAAAGGGCGTGGTATCCACTGCTGAACGGGGCCACTTGAAATGTAATTTCTTCGGACCTATAATTATCTGGAGTACTGAATACCACATCTAGTGTGATTTTCCCGGCGCATCGTGCCTCCCGACTGGGTATGATTTCTCTGAAGGTTGTGCTACTTTGCTCAATGCGGCTCCAGTCTAATTCCATTTTTTGAAGAGTTTCCTCGTAGATGAGGTTTAATCCGCTGCCGCCGTCCATGAGTACTTTGGTGAGTCGAAAGCCGTACACAATTGGACTGAGGACCAGTGCGGCTGGTGCTCGGGCTGTTCGGAATTTAGGTTCATCACTGGCATTGAAGGTAATAGCCGTGTCACTCCATGGATTTATGCTGCGACGTGGCAGATTTCAGCCATGCTGTGGAGTTTTTGCTTGCGCCTATTATTTGACGCAAATGTCTCAAAGACTGTTAACACCGTATTGTTATCCACGGGATGGTGCTCTGTGGCATTTGGGATAAGAAGATCCTCACCACTTTTGGCCACCTGCCGGAGTATCCAACATGCTCTAAGGTTGTGTGTTGGTATTGTATCCGCTGTACTATGAATTTTGCAGGGTCCATTGAGCCATCCCTCCAGTACGGTTCCATGCCCTATAGAGGGTTTTTGCTTTTTGGTAGTTGACCCGGGTGTCTTTTGATAGTGCACCCTTTTATTTCGGACTAGGTTCGTATTTAGGGCCGGATTATCCCAAAAGTTTATTTCGGTTTTCCAAGCACTCTCCATCGCACATACTTTCGTACTATGGACGCCAAGTCAGCGAAGCGTGATATCTCACGGCGATTTATGGCGTTAAGGATTCCCTTGTCCGTGCAATTATTGCAGAAAAATAAGATTGCGTCTTCCTCGCGACAGTCCTTAACCTTGTTCATCGCAAGGAGGAATCTGGCCCAATAGTGATGTACTGTTTCCTGGGGCTCTTGCCTGATGTGGGAAAGATCGCTTATGTTTGGGTGGGTGGGTGTAATTGAATCCGAACCCTTACCTGATCTTGGATCCAGGGGCCGAGGAATTTCCCATTTTGGAAATTCTAGTTCTGGGGTGTTGCCCGATAATCCTGGCCCGCTGCCTGACTCTAAGTTCAGGGATTGGATGTTGTCCTCCCGCGAACGGGTATCCGGCTCGGAGAGCTCAGGAATCCGGACATAGTTGGTCCTCAATATGGAGGAGAGGTCGCCGCATTGTTCCTCCACCACTGCAATATGATGGGTGACCGGAGGAGAGTTAATCTCCCTTTGATCGGGTTTAAGCCCAATCCGATCATAGTCCATAGCGACTCCCAGGGTGGCGATGCGATCCAAGAGCTCATTTAGGGAGGCGAGCTCCATCGGATCCATCTATTCGGCGAGTGCCGATTTGACGTGGAGGTTGTTTTCAATGACCCGAGAAGTCATCGTCAGCGCGGCGGTCAAACAGGCGGTCATGATGAAACCGCCTAGCCAGAGAGTTTAGCCGACAGCCAAAGCTCCCCCAACAGTAGTACCGTCTTTAAAGATGAGACGAGACATCCTTCCTTCTGGCGACATCACAGAGGAACTCTCAATGAAAGCACCAATGTCGGTGTCAAAACCGACGAATCTCGGGTAGGGGGTCCCGAACTATGCGTCTAGGGAGGATGGTAACAGGAGGCAGGGGACACGATGTTTTACCCAGGTTCGGGCCCTCTTGATGGAGGTAAAACCCTATGTCCTGCTTGATTAATATTGATGATATGGGTAGTACAAGAGTTGATCTACCACGAGATCGGAGAGGCTAAACCCTAGAAGCTAGCCTATGGTATGATTGTATGTTGTCCTACGGACTAAAACCCTCCGGTTTATATAGACACCGAAGAGGGCTAGGGTTACACAAGGTCGGTTACCAAGGAGGAGATATACATATCTGTATTGCCTAGCTTGCCTTCCACGCCAAGTAGAGTCCCATCTGGACACGAGATGAAGTCTTCAATGTTGTATCTTCATAGTCCAACAGTCCGGCCAAAGGATATAATCCGGTTGTCCGGATACCCCCTAATCCAAGACTCCCTCACTCACACCGCAGCCAAACCAGTGAACCCTCGTACTCCTCTCTGCGTGGGCTTCCACTGTCGTGTCTTCCCCAGCTCCGCGTCGTCCCCTTCGTAGGCCTCGCCGTCGTCCACCGCCGTGGTGCTCTTGGCGCGGCGTGGTCAATGTGGTCAATGACCGACTTCCATCGGAAAAGTACTGTGCATGGAGACGCTGACAGCTGGGTCCCGGCTGCAGCAAGGAAGTGCCTCCTTATTACGCGCAAAATAATTATTCCTCCACCTGACAGCGGGGACCCATCGGATGGGCCATCGTATTTCGCAAAAAACGTTTGCCCCTGACTGCTGGGACCCACCAGCTACATCTTCGCACACAAGGAAGTGCCTGACAGTCGGGACCCACCTGGTCGAAGCGTACGTAGCGTTGTCATTCTGGTCGCAAACGTGTACGTACATATATACTGGTCAATGTAGAGGCGCGCACGTGTCGTAGTAGAGGCGCGCACGTAGCATGTACATGTACGTACAGCGGCCAGGGTGCAAGAAAGAAAATACGGCCACGTATGTGTACATACGGGCGGGGTCTCGAACGCCTACTCGCGCATACGTACGGCCAGGGCTCGTGTACATGGCTGGGTCGGAACGGAGAAACAGCGTCGTTGTCGTGTTCATGGGGAGGAAACGGAATGCGTCATGTTCATGGGGAGGCAACGGAATGTGTCGTGTTCATGGGGAGGCAACGGAACGCGTGGGAGCCAATCGGCTGGGTCGGAACGGAATGCATGGTCGTGTTCATCGGGAGGGCTTGGATGGAACAGGCGATAGAAACGAGGCCTAGCGTACCGCAAAACGGAGTAAACGACCTTGTGTTCGATCGGCCACGTTCGAAACAGGATCCTGTTCATCGGGAGGGGTCTGGCGTACCGCAAAACGAAGGAAACAGACCTCCTACGGTCGAAATGGGGGTCCTGTTGATCGGGAGGGGTGTGGCGTACCGCAAAACGGACGAAACAGACTTGTGTTGGAGCGCTATGGTCGAAACGGGGGTCCTGTTCATCGGGAGGGGTGTGGCGTACCGCAAAACGGGACTCCACGGGATACTGTTCATCTCCACCGTCGACCCCCTCCAGCCTCCGCGAGCTACTGTTCATCCATCGTCGACCTCCTCCAGCCTCCACCTGCGACTGTTCATCCACGGGCTCCTGTTCATCCAGCCTCCACCGCGCGCTACTCCACCGGCTACTGTTCAACCAGCCCTCTGCACGGGCTCTTGTTCAACCACCCCTCCTCGGGCCACTGTTCACCCTGCCCTCCACCGTCTACTGTTCATCCTGCCCTCCATGAGGTGGTCCTGTTCATCCAGCTCTCCACGGGGTCCTGTTCATCCAGCCCCAACCGGCTTGATCGATTGGGGTCATGTTCATCCAGAGGCAACACCACGGGGTCCTGTTCATCCACCCACACCGGGAACTGTTCATCCAACCCCCCCCCCCCCCCCCCCCCCCCCCCCCCCCCCCCCCCCCCGCAACGCTCACTGTTCATCCAGAGGCAGGATCGATCGGCTTCAGTTAGCACCAGTAGCGAAGGAATCGCTCGATCGGGTTCAGTTAACAGCCATCGATCGATCGCTCAGGTTCAGTAACGCGTAGCCTGCAGTGCAATCGCTTGGGTTCAGTTAGAGCCCAACGCCTCCCTCGGGTTCAGGTAGAGCCAACGCCTCGCACACACGCGCGTACGTGTACGAGAGAAGCACGCATCGCTCGGCCCCCGACCTCCCACCATAACCGGGAACTCCCCGAAATTTTCCTCGCCCTCGCTTCTACCATGGTTTTTTCCGTCATGGACGGCCCAAAGAATGTCATGCAGCTGCGTCTCCGGCCCGCCCAGGACGAAAATCCCATTTTCTGTCATGATTTTTTGTCATAGAAGTAGGAGCCCACCACATCTATGATGATATCGGGTTTTGTCACAATTATCGTCATAGAAGTGTCATATGTATGACAGAAAAAAAATAGTTCAGCCCAAAATGTCACGGATGTGTCTTTTTTTGTAGTGTGACGCGCCGCCCGTGAGGAATCACTGGTAAGGCTGACCGGCGGCAGCCTTGCCATTGATTCCCCGCGGGAAACCGAGGCGTTCAGGGAAGAAGACGCGCGATGTCGCTGACGCGGCGGGCCCGCGGCTCTTTCACGCCAAAATCGCTCGCCTCGGCGCCCCCCAGCGCACCGGCTTCGGCCTGGGTCCGCCGGCGCTAAATTCGGCCCAGGCCGGCGAAAATCGGGCTCCTGGGGGCGCGACTGGGCTGATTTTTCTACGCCGACGCGAAAAAAACGCCTGGGGAGGCCTTTCTGGGGGCGCGGCTGGAGATGCTCTTATGGACAAGATGACTAAGACGCCATTCTCCGGAACAATGGAGCGAGCAACAGACTAGTTGGAAATCATACATACTGATGTATGTGGTCCGATGGATATTGACGCTCGCGGGGGTATCGTTATTTTCTCACCTTCCCAGATGATTTAAGCAGATATGGGTATATCTACTTAATGAAACATAAGTCTGAAACATTTGAAAAGTTCAAAGAATTTCAGAGTGAAGTGGAAAATCATCGTAACAAGAAAATAAAGTTTCTACGATCTGATCGTGGAGGAGAATATTTGAGTTACGAGTTTGGTCTACATTTGAAACAATGCGGAATAGTTTCACAACTCACGCCACCTGGAACACCACAACGTAATGGTGTGTCCGAACGTCGTAATCGTACTTTACTAGATATGGTGCGATCTATGATGTCTCTTACTGATTTACCGCTATCGTTTTGGGGTTATGCTTTAGAGATGGCTGCATTCACGTTAAATAGGGCACCATCAAAATCTGTTGAGACGACGCCTTAGGAACTATAGTTTAGCAAGAAACCAAAGTTGTCGTTTCTTAAAGTTTGGGGCTGCGATGCTTATGTGAAAAAGCTTCAACCTGATAAGCTTGAACCCAAATCGGAGAAATGTGTCTTCATAGGATACCCAAAGGAAACTATTGGGTACACCTTCTATCACAGATCCGAAGGCAAGACATTCGTTGCTAAGAATGGATCCTTTCTAGAGAAGGAGTTTCTCTCGAAAGAAGTGAGTGGGAGGAAAGTAGAACTTGATGAGGTAACAATACCTGCTCCCTTGTTGGAAAGTAGTTCGTCACAGAAACCTATTCCTGTGACACCTACACCAATTAGTGAGGAAGCTAATGATGATGATCATGAAACTTCAGATCAAGTTACTACCGAACCTTGTAGGTCAACCAGAGCAAGATCTGCACCAGAGTGGTACGGTAATCCTGTTCTGGAGGTCATGTTACTTGACCATGACGAACCTACGAACTATGAGGAAGCGATGATGAGCCTAGATTCCGCAAAATGGCTTGAGGCCATGAAATCTGAGATGGGATCCATGTATGAGAACAAAGTGTGGACTTCGGTTGACTTGCCCGATGATCGGCAAGCCATCGAGAATAAATGGATCTTCAAGAAGAAGACTGGCGCTGACGGTAATGTTACTGTCTATAAAGCTTGACTTGTTGCAAAAGGTTTTCGACAAGTTTAAGGAGTTGACTACGATGAGACCTTCTCACCTGTAGCGATGCTTAAGTTCGTCCTGATCATGTTAGCAATTTCCGCATTTCATGATTATGAAATTTGGAAAATGGATGTAAAGAATGCATTCCTGAATGGATTTCTGGAAGAAGAGTTGTATATGATGCAACCTGAAGGTTTTATCGATCCAAAGGGTACTAACAAAGTGTGCAAGCTCCAGTGATCCATTTATGGACTGGTCCAAGCCTCTCGGAGTTGGAATAAATGTTTTGATAGTGTGAACAAAGCATATGGTTTTATACAGACTTTTGGAGAAGCCTGTATTTACAAGAAAGTGAGTGAGAGCTCTGTAGCATTTCTAATATTATATGTGAATGACATATTGTTGATTGGAAATGATATATAATTTCTGGATAGCATAAAAGGATACTTGAATAAGAGTTTTTCAATGAAAGACCTCGGTGAAGCTGCTTATATATTGGGCATCAAGATCTATAGAGATAGATCAAGACGCTTAATTAGACTTTCACAAAGCACATACCTTGATAAAGTTTTGAAGAAGTTCAAAATGGATCAAGCTAAGAAAGGGTTCTTGCCTGTGTTACAAGGTGTGAACTTGAGTAAGACTCAATGCCCGACCACTGCAGAAGATAGAGAGAAAATGAAAAGTGTTCCCTATGCTTCAGCCATAGGCTCTGTCATGTATGCAATGTTGTGTACCAGACCTGATGTGTGCCTTGCTATTAGTCTAGTAGGGAGGTACCAAAGTAATCCAGGAGTGGATCACTGGACAGCGGTCAAGAACATCCTGAAGTACCTGAAAAGGACCAAGGATATGTTTCTCATTTATGGAGGTGACAAAGAGCTCATCATAAATGGTTACGTTGATGCAAGCTTTGACACTGATCCGGACAATTCTAAATCACAAACCAGATACGTGTTTATATTAAACGGTGGAGCTGTCAGTTGGAGCAGTTCTAAACAGAGCGTCGTGGCGGGATCTACATGTGAAGCGGAGAACATTGCTGCTTCGGAAGCAGCGAATGAAGGAGTTCATATCCGACCTAGGTGTCAAACCTAGTGCATCAGGTCCAATGAAAATCTTTTGTGACAATACTGGTGCAATTGCCTTGGCAAAGGAATTCAGAGTTCACAAGAGAACCAAGCACATCAAGAGACGCTTCAACTCCATCCGGGATCAAGTCCAGGTGGGAGACATAGAGATTTGCAAGATACATACGGATCTGAATGTTGCAGGCTTGTTGACTAAGCCTCTTCCACGAGCAAAACATGATCAGCACCAAGGCTCCATGGGTGTTAGAATCATTACTGTATAATCTAGATTATTGACTCTAGTGCAAGTGGGAGACTGAAAGAAATATGCCCTAGAGGCAATAATAAAGTTATTATTTATTTCCTTATTTCATGATAAATGTTTATTATTCATGCTAGAATTGTATTAACCGGAAACATAATACATGTGTGAATACATAGACAAACATAGTGTCACTAGTGTGCCTCTACTTGACTAGCTCATTGATCAAAGATGGTTAAGTTTCCTAACCATAGACATGAGTTGTTATTTGATCAATGGGATCACATCATTAGGAGAATGATGTGATTGACTTGACGCATTCCGTTAGCTTAGCACTTGATCGTTTGTTTACTGCCATTGCTTTCTTCATGACTTGTACATGTTCTTATGACTATGAGATTATGCAACTCCCAAATACCGGAGGAACACTTTGTGTGCTACCAAACGTCACAACGTAACTAGGTGATTATAAAGGTGCTCTATAGGTGTCTCCGATGGTACTTGTTGAGTTGGCATAGATCAATATTATGATTTGTCACTCTGATTATCGGAGAGGTATCTCAAGGCCCTCTCGGTAAAGCACATCATTATAAGCCTTGCAAGCAATGCAACTCTAATGAGTTAGTTGCGGGATAGTGTGTTACAGAACGAGTAAAGAGACTTGCCGGTAACGAGATTGAACTAGGTATTGGGATACCGGCGATCAAATCTCGGACAAATAACATACCGATGACAAAGAGAACAACGTATAGTGTTATGCGGTTTGACCGATAAAGATCTTCGTAGAATATGTAGGAACCAATATGAGCATCCAGGTTCCGCTATTGGTTATTGACCGGAGACATGTCTCGGTCATGTCTACATAGTTCTCGAACCCGTAGGGTCTGCACGCTTAAAGTTCTGTGACGATCGATTTTATGAGTTTATATGTTTTGATGTACCGAAGGTAGTTCGGAGTCCCGGATATGATCACGGACATGACGAGGAGTCTCGAAATGGTCGAGACATGAAGATTGATATATTGGAAGCCTACATTTGGACATCGAAAGTGTTCCGGGTAGAATCGAGATTTTACGGGAGTACCGGAGGGGTTACCGGAACCCCCCGGAGGCTATTGGGCCTTGTTGGGCCATAAGGGAAAGAGAGAGGGGCCGGCCAAGGGCTGGCAGCACGCCCCCTCCCTCTGGTCCGAATTGGACTAGGAGAGGGGGGGTGGCGCCCCCCTTTCCTTCTCTTTCTCTCCCTGCCTTTCCCCCTCCTAGTAGGAGTAGGAAAGGGGGAATCCTACTCCTACTAGGAGGAGGATTCTTCCTCCTGGCGCACCAACAAGGGCCGGCCGACCTTCCCCTTGCTCCTTTATATACAGGGGCAGGGGGGCACCTCTAGACACACAAGTTGATCATGAAGATCTCTCCCAGTCGTGTGCGGTGCCCCCCTTCCACCATAATCCACCTCGGTCATACTGTAGCGGTGCTTAGGCGAAGCCCTGTCATGGTAGCTTCATCAACATCGTCACCACACCATCGTGCTGACGAAACTCTTCCCTTCCCCGAGCTCTACTGGACCGTGAGTTCGCGGGACGTCACCGAGCTGAACGTGTGCTGAACGCAGAGGTGTCGTACGTTCGGTGCCGAGGGTCGGTCGATCGTGAAGACGTACGACTACATCAACCGCGTTGTCATAACGCTTCCGCTTAACGGTCTACGAGGGTACGTGGACGACACTCTCCCCTCTCGTTGCTATGCATCACCATGATCCTGCGTGTGCGTAGGAATTTTTTTGAAACTACTACGTTCCCCAACAGGCTCGGAGGCGGCGCACGGGAGAGGGAGAGGGAGGCTCGGAGGCGGCACACGGGAGAGGGAGAGGGAGGGCTCGGCGGCGGCGCACGGGAGAGGGAGAGCTCGGCGGCTATGGCTGGTGTGGCCAGAGGCGAGGGAGGCCACCGGCTTTATATAGCCGTGCTCGTGTGTAAGCATGGCGGGAGGGGAGGCGTCGCTGCGCCGCCCCGTGACGCGCCGCCCATGAGGAATCAATGGCAAGGCTGACCGGCGGCGGCAGCCTTGGCATTGATTCCCGCGGGAACCGGGGCGATGAGGGCGACGAAGCGCCCGTCTCGCTAACTCGGCGGGCCCGCGGCTTCTTCGCGCCAAAACAACTCGCCGCGGCGCCCTCGGGCGCCCCCTGCGCGTCGGGTTCGTCCTGGGTCCACCGGCGCTGATTTCGGCCCAGGCCGACAAAAATTAGGCTCCTGGGGGCGCGACTAGGCCGTTTTTTCAGCGCCGACGCGTAAAAATCGCCTAGGGAGGCCTTTCTGGGGGCACGGCTGGAGATGCTCTTAGAGCATCTAAGCGTTTGCAGTTCGGGAAAAAATGGCTTTGCGGGCCGGCGCAGACGGCTGCAGAGGCAAACCTCGCAAAATGGAACCGTATAAAAGGATATTCGTGGGATATGCTTTTTTAGGGGGGGTGCGGGGTCTGGTCTGGCGCCGCTCCCGCCGGCCCGCAAATCCGAAGTTTGCACCTCAATTTGACACAAGATAATACAATTTTTTGCTTTTTCAACATCATTGGACACATAGAACATCATCAAATCTTTCCTACAATAGCAAGACCAAAGAAAACAAAAACCATGATTATGCATTTTTAGAAAATTTCCAACTTCCATAACTGCTCCCGCTAGTTGGACCAACATCTTCTCCATGCATTCGTTGGTGATCTGCGGATTCTTGATTTTGCATTCTTCATTCTTCTTCTTTGGTTCTAAAGAAGTAGACGTTGCTTCCCTTCTAGTTGCACATGCAGCCGCTTCATTACCTTCGATTCTACTAAGGAGTGCACGAACGTCTAATAAATTACTTTCTATCAATAAATCAATGTATTCGCCTTACCAAAATCAAAATGAGCATCCATCTTTCTACACACACGATGATGTTCGAAATGAGCTATCGCAATTGAACTAAAGAATGTTGTGCAAAAGACGAATGAAAACAACATGTACCCCGTCGTTTTCACATTTGAAGAACACCCATCCGAGGTGCTTCGGCGCCCCCGAAGTTAGCCGCAACACTGCCCGCGTGCAGTCGTCGCACTGTATGATCGGCATCGGCGAGCCGCAGAGCTGTTGCGCGAGCGCCGGAGCCTGGCGGACGGTCGGCCGAATCCATGCCGCCAAACCGTCGGTGGCGACGACAAGACGAACCTGTACCTGCATGCGGCGATGGGACTTTGCCGGGGCTGCACGAGGTGCTCCCCGACCATTCCATCGCTTGGCGCAGCCACCGGCGGCCGGAAAAGCCAAATCCAGCCGCCCGCGACGAAGGGCCGCAGATCTGCAACTTTTCGGCCCGTCGACGCAGGAGGGGGCGAAGGGCAACCTCGTGCATGTGGCGGCCTTTCGGAGTGATCCCGCCGGCTACTTTCGCCGGAATCGTGGGCGGCGGCCCGGCGGCGGGGCGAGGGGGAGAGGGAAGGTGGTAGGTGGGGAAAAGCGCGGGCTAAAATGTCCTCCCCACCAATCGCTCCCGCTATATGCACCAAGGGCCGGGTGGGGGGGGGACCCGCGTATTCGCGGGTTGGGGTCAAGATTTTGCCGCACCCCTTAAAAAAATTTACGGATGGGCCGCGTTTGCGGGGTCTGTTCGGGCGGGATTTTCCGTGTCGACCCGCATTTTGGTGATTATTTTGCGGGTCAGAGCTTTTTACGGGGTCTGCTAGACATGCTCTTATGCTGCTCTCGGTCTCTGATCGCCGACCGAAGTTATGCTTCAAATTCTTTGGTTCTATCATCATAGTTAAAAAAGATTTTTTTTTTTGGCGATGAAAGATGGCTTGTAGATTTTGATATGGGCCTCGGGAGTTTTTCATTTAAGTCCCGTGTTTTATAGACCCCACATGTTAAAACAACAATATGAAGTGTCATGCTTAATGGTTTAGTAGCAAAATAAAATTTTGGCAACCAAACCATTGCAGCCATGGTAATTAGCAAAACAGTTAGAGGTGTCTAGTTTGTTTGCAGGGCATGCTTGTAATGTGGTATAGCTTTCATGATTTCTTGTAGTTATTATCTTGACCTAAGAGTCTCGGTACAACATGATGAATCTCGAAACAAGCTCTTATCCGGCTTTATATACAAAGCAACAACACCCAAGCTACATGGTGGAACGATACAATTTGGTGAGGTAACCCTCTGACACAGCATACCCCAAATAACGGCCAACATAGCCATATACAACTGTGAGGACGAACAACTAAGCGCGGGACGACCGGATGATGCTTATCTTATCATGACCTAAGTTTACGCACAGGTCAACAACATGTTGAATGGAGCTATGTAATTGTCTTTTCTTTTATTTATTGTCCTGCGGATAAACCTGGGTGATGATAAGATAATCATCGATAGACGTCGACATTGCGTCGTACATGAAGAAGATGTTCTTTGCCAAAGGACGTTGAAGAAAGGAGCCATGACGTCCAGAAAATATTCGATGAAGAAGGGGCTATGTCATATTGTATATACTAATTGTTTATGATGTTAATTCCTTTATGCACCTTATTTGACGCGTGGTAGACATATTTTATAGGATGACCCCTCACTTAAAATATTAAGTTTGATAGTGTTCATCCAACTGTAGCACCGTCAGTAATACACGTTCCTTGAAGTACGACATGTCACATAGGTATGGTATAAGTACGCCATGTCACATAGGTATGGTATATAGATGTGTTGTGTATGAGACGGGTACGAACAATTTGTCCAGCAAGTACACTTGGTTATCTTTAGGAGATAACAAGATCGTCTTGACCTCAGAACACGCCCATCAAAAGATGAACAAGAACTATATGGATATATGATCAACTAGTGGACCTACCGATCTTGTTTCTACATCGGTGATGACACATCGATGGTGCAGTAAGTGAGTCTGGGATCTTGAATCATTAGTAGTCAGTTATGAGTAATATTGATTTTAGTGATAGCACACTTTGATTAATTATTATTTTGAGTTGCACTAATTACAGCAATGTCTAAAGTCTATTTGCATTTACGTTGTAGAATGATGGCTCGCATTACTCTTGATTAGGGCTATGTGGCAGCAGTGATGTCCCTTAGTAGGTTTAATGCCTCCCACGTTCTATCCCCGCTCCGATGGTGCATCTAGCATCGTCGGAGGGCGTGTGGAGGTGTGCCTCTGTCAAATCTCACGGGATTCGGTCGGTGCCGGTCTTCGGCGGATCTGTTCGGCTCCGGTCTTCGTTCTTCTTTGTTTGGATGTTTACGGGTTTGATCCTTCTGATCTACGACTTTCTTTCTCGGTGATGTTTGCTATTCTGGTGCACTGGGAGTATGGGTCCTTAGCATGACGACTTTCCGATTGTCTACTACAATAAGGTTTGTCCGGCTCTGGTGAGGGAGGGGCGATGACGGCGGCGCGCCTTCGGCTCAAGCTGACGCTTGTAGTCGTCGCTAAGTGGTCCACGGACATGATTGAATTTTTTTACCTCTATTGTTTTTGGTATTGCTATTATTAAAGATGAGTAGATTAAAAGTTTCTCAAAAAAAGAAAAATACACTCTTATATTATTGGATGGAGGGAGTAATATTTACGGCATCACTTGTACTAACTTCGTCCTAGTTTATTAGTCCCCTTTGTAATATGTGCTAAACTTTGACCAAAGATTTAACTGACATTGCATGTCAACAAAAAATTATATCGTTGGATTCATATTTAAACATAGTTTTCAATGACATAATTTTTTATGACATGCATGAATATTTTGTTAGTTAAATTTTAGCACAGATTACAATGAGGACCAATAAACTAGGACGAATGTAGTATTTTGCTAATTAGTTCTATGGTCAAAATCTGAGCTAAAATACGAGTAACACATGCGGATAGATCATCGAAACAAGTGCATAACTTGCCACAATGCACACGGGCATGCCAGTATTGAACCTTGGCACTAGCTAGTAGCTAGCTACGCTTTCTGCCACGGGCGGACTTGAGTAGCTCGCGCAGCACCAAGGGGCAGCTTGCCTCCAGATGCTCATACCCGTCCGTCGCCATGACAGCATCAAGAGTCGCCGGAGTTCTGACTATAAACTCCAAGCACTTTGCCTTGAGCAGGGAATAGTTATGCTGCTCCGCGAGAGCCAGAGTCGTCGCCGCCGTGTCGACGCTGATGCCGCCAGAGAGCCTGCCTTCACAAATCAGCTTGAGCCTGTCCAGCCCGTACCTGTCAGCAGCAGCAAGCAGATGCTGAGCCATAGCCGTCACCGTCTCCGTCTTCTCGTCAGCAAGCTCAGGCGCCGTGTCAGTGTAGACGAAGTGCAGCATGGCCTTGAAGACAGCCGCCTCCATGTCCTTGACCTCCGCGTCACGAGAGCTCCTCTCCTTCATTTGCCCGAAGAACTCGGCCATGAGCACGGGGGACCTTGCAGCGAGTATGGCCTTGTGCGCGGCGAAGGACTCGCCGGAGACAAGAAACGTGACGTCCGCTCCGGCCCCGCTCCTCAGGAGCTCGCCGAGGTGCTCGTGCAAGTTGGACGATGGCACCTCCATTATTCCCCTAACCGAGATCGCTGTCAGATCGGGTATTTCCTTCAGCACCGTGATGGTGCACTGCACAGTGAACGAATCGTCCCTGAGACAGGCCGATCTTTCTAGATAGCTTTTTTCAATCAGCAAAATTGGATGCGAGGTGTCCTGCGGATTCTTGAATTTGCCACTGTGCCTCTTCTCTTCGGATGGTTTAAGCTTCCCCCTCGGATCTACCAGGCGACAGCCGAGAGTGGCCTTCACGTTGCGCGTACGGGCTTCGCCGAGGAAGAAGAGCTCCGCCGCTAGCCATGACAGGTACATGGAATGGTGGCCGGGCAGCCCTGCGGAATACAGGCGGATCTCCCAGTCGTACCCGTAGACGTTCCACCTGGATCTGATGCAGCCCTCGAGGCTGTCCATGGTCTTGGTCATGCAGTAGCCGTTGACCCTGAGCAGCCGCACCGAGCGCACGACGTCGGTGAGGTTCGTGCGGGCGCTTGCCATGGCGAAGGCGGGAGAGATAAGGTGGGTAGCACGAGAGGTCGAGAGGAGAGAGTAGTGGAGTGAGAATGGTGTCTTTGATGCGATTTTATTCCAGGACGAGCTTACGAGCCGACTCTTCGGGTGAAGAGATGTTGCAAAGCAATAAACGTAGGTTGGAAGCTAGAGTTATTAATCATTGCATGCGCGCAGTATACCAGCAGTCATCGTTGATTATGACGTTGGAAGTTGGAAGCATTTTTCAGTTGCTGAACATCGTGATCAACGGTGATCAATGATCGAGTAGTGAAACATCGTGTGACTGTTGAGTACTACAGCATTTTCGCTCGATCTTCCGGCATCGTGTGACCGTTGGTACTCGAGGAGTACTCTGTTTTTCTGTCTGGAGCATAAGACTACCCACAGTGAAAGTAACATAGGTAATAACATCACACATATCTAGATAAAATAGATGACGTGACAAACAATAAATGAAGAAAGAGAGAAAAGTAGTAACATAGCTAGTTACTAGTAATATGAGTAACATCACGTATATCAAGGCAAGATGAGTTTATAGCCTAATAAATAAAGTGTTGCATGTTACCACACATATGTTACTCACTATAGAGATAGTAACATAGACTAGTAACATGTGCATGTTACTAGTCTATGTTATTACCCATTGTGGCTAGTCTAAGCTGTGTCGACTGGGACGTAAGCTGTCGACTGGACTCTTCACATAAAGAGGCATTGCATGCCAATAAATGGACGTTGGAGGTTGCATGCGTGCATGCAGTATACCAGCAGTCACCATTGATGATGGGGACGCTGCAAGTTGGGAATACGAAGCATTTTTGTGTTGGTGAACATCGTGTGGCTGTTGGCGTACCGCATTGACAGATCATTTGTTATTCAGCTCCATCTTGCAGCCTCAGATTCAGACCATTGGTGTTCTATTCATGCATCTTTAATTTACCCGAGGAGTCATGGTTACTACGTTTGAGGTGTACAACTACAACCTCCATAAAACCTCCACAATCATTCTCAGTTTCTCATATTGTCTCCTCTACTACTCTGTTCATTCCACTTCCCAGCTATCTCCATGGAAGATACTACCTGCACCACAAACCTCACGGACGTCGTGCGCTCGGTGCAGCTGCTCACGATCAATGGCTACTCCATGACCAAGACCATGGACAGCGACGACGGTTGCATCAAATCCAGGTGGAACGTCTACGGCTACGACTGGGAGATCCACCTGTATCCTGCAGGGCTGTCGAATCGATCCCGTATGTCTTTAGCCTTGAAGCTCGTCTTCGTCGGTGAAGCCCGTACGAGCAGCGTGAGGGCCAGCCTAGCCTGTCAGCTCGTAGATCCACAGGGGGACCTCAACCCCTCCAAAGAAGAGAGGCAAGCAGGGACATTCAAGCGCGCCCAGGACAGCTCGTCTCCCGTTTTCGTCATGGAAATGTCTGCTCTTGAAAAATCTGCCTATCTCAAAGATGATTCTTACACCGTGCAGTCCACCATCACCGTGCTCAAGGAGACACCCGGTTCAGCAACGAGCTCGGTTCATGGAGCGGACGTCCTCCCGTCCTCCGACCTGCGCCGGCACCTCGGCGAGCTCCTGCGGAGCGAGGCCGGAGCGGACGTCACGTTTCTTGTCTCCGGCGAGTCCTTCGCCGCGCACAAGGCCGTGCTCGCCTCAAGGTCTCCCGTGCTCATGGCCGAGTTCTTTGGGGAAACGAAGGAGGAGAGCTCTGCCCGCGTCGAGGTCAAGGACGTGGAGCCGGAGGCATTTCGGTCCATGTTGCACTTTGTGTACACCGACACGGCGCCTGAACTGGATCAATCGCCGGAGACGGTTGTGGTTATGGCTCGGCGTCTGCTTGCAGCTGCTGACAGGTATGGGCTGGACAGGCTGAAGCTGATTTGTGAGTGCAAGCTCTCTGACGGCACTGGCGTCGACACGGCTGCGGCGACTCTGGCTCTGGCCGAGCAGCGTGGCTGTGCCCTGCTCAAGGCCAAGTGTTTGGAGTTCATCGTCAGCACTCCTGAGATCCTTGATGCGGTCATGGCGACGGAGGGGTATAAGGAACTGGAGGCAAGCTGCCCTTCGGTTCTGCGCCAGCTTCTCAAGTCTGCACGTGGAAGAATGTGTAGCTAGTGCAAAGGTCCAAACCGCTCCAGCATTTGTCATCTGTGGCAAATTTTACCTCGTGTCTTTTTTTCTCGAAAATACTAACGCCTACATGATGTGAGTGCTCACAACACCATCCAAACGCGTCTGGAGCCATTAGATGAAAAAGCACGAATCTTGAAGCGTGTCCCAGCCACGTCATCAACTGAGCGTTCGGTCACAAGGACGAACGTGCCGCATGACTAAACGTAGCTCAGTTGCCTCCCGCCGCCCGCACAGAGCCCACTTCCCCACCCATAGCCGTATCTTCTCCCCCTCCCCCATACTCCTCACCACCACATCTCAAATCTCTCATGGTGAGCTCCTGGACGGCGACCAACGCGAGGGTGACGGCGAGGGGATGCTGGGTCGGCATAGCTCCCCATGGCCGTCGAGGGGACGAGCAGGCGGAGGTCCTCGACTACCTCAATGACGACGAGGAGATTGGGGTCGAGGGGACGTCCTCGAAACGCCCGTAGAGGAGAGCCTCGTCGGAGGCAGGATGGGAGGACCATGGTGGCTGAGGCTGGAGTGAGCGGATCTGAGCTCGGCTGATGGAGCACGCCGCCATCGGGGGAGACGAGGAGCAGGGAGACGATGAGCCCAGCATCGGCGAGCTCGACGAGGAGCCGCGTCGAGGAAGGCAAGGTGGGAAAGGAGCTCAGAGGAGCCGCTCCAAGATGCGGCGGCTGCTTGGCGGTGCCTGAAGCAACGCGAACGGGCGCGTCCCGCGCTGATGCAGACGAGGCTGTCACGGCCTAGCTCGAGCGGCGCTCGGCCACAGGGCCGAGATGCGGTGGCGGTTGGCGGCACCAACGCGACGTGGACAGGCACATCCCACACTGATGTGGGCGCGCCGCCATGGACCACGACCCTCCCATCCATCTTCAGGGTAACACTCCCTCCCTCCTTGTGTGCACCGACAGATGGATCTCTGTTGTTGCTACTGAAATCCTCATGTGGGTTTACTAATTGATGTAGGATGTTGCTAGATTATTGCACTATGTGATTCGTTTGGTGCCTTTAATTAATTTTGTGTAGCATCGAAACTACTTAGAATATGCTTGTAGGGTGATGAATGAGAGAGCACCAGGTTTCAGATTTGTGAACTTTTTGTGGTTTCAGACTTGTGATCTTTTTTATCTTTGCATGGCAAATTTTACAAAAAATTCCATGGCAATTTTGTATATGCATTAGCCATTGCAAGTTTTATCTCTGTCCTTGTTCGTAAACAATGGCATTTTGCCACATATGACTTCTTCATGTGATTTGCCATGGCACATTCTTTATCTAAAAACATGGCAGTTCGAAAACATCGTAAATTTATAGATATTCCAAAAACATGGCAACTTAGTATGTTCAACAACACGGCAAACTTGCCATGGCAACTTTTGCCAGGTTCGAAAACGTGTCAAAGTTGTAGATATTCAAAAAACATGTTCAACTTTATATGTTCAACAACACGGCAAACTTGCCATGGCAACTTTGCCATGTTCGAAAGCATCACAAATCTATAGATATTCAAAAAAACATGGCAACTTAGTATATTCAACAACACGACAAACTTGCCATGGCAACTTTTGCCATGTTCATAAACATATCAAAGTTGTAGATGTTCAAAAACATGGCAACTTAATATGTTCTACAACACGGTAAACTTGCCATAGCAACTTTGCCATGTTCGAAAACATCACAAATAGATATTCAAAAAACATGGCAACATAGTATGTTCAACGACATGGTAAACTTGCCATGGAAACTTTACCATGTTCAAAAACATGGCAAAGTTGTAGATGTTCAAAAACATGGCAACTTATTATGTTAAAAAATATTCAAATCTTGCCATGTCAAACTTAACGGGCATGGCAAAAATATTTGAATTCACAAACCAAAAGTGGGATTTTTCTACATTTTCTTTGCAATGGCAACTTTTTACTTTTTTGACATGCCATTTTTTCTTTTCTTTTTTTGACATGGCAAATTTATTATATAGGGCATGGCAATTTTAATTCAAATACGATGGAAAAAAATTCATTTTTTCAGAACATGAATTTTTTTAAATATATAGCATGGCAAATATACTTATGTAGCCATGGAAATTTTTACTTTATTCCCATGGAAAAATTACTCTATTTTTGCCATGGCAAATTTCACTTATTTTTTCCATGAAAAATACCATGGCATTTTTAACTTATGAATTTGCCATGCCAATTTAATCTTTGTTTGTATGATGGGAGTTGCCATGTCTTGTTTTCTTCTGGGTCATAAAAAAATATATTTTTTTCACCGATGGCATTTTCTGCTTTTTATAAGGGCTGGTATTTTATTTTTCATATCATAGCGAAAACTGGGCTTTTTTTTTGGTTACTGGGCTCTTTTTTGGTTTCACATGAAAACGGCCTGTATGGCGATCTGGAGGCAGTTCGGGCGTTGGGGAGATCGTTCGGTCGTTGCCCCTCCAGACCGGACGTGTGGGCAGCCTCCTCCCCTGCCACACGTGTGACAGATATCAGAATCTTTTTTTTTTCAGGGATTATCCCTCGTGTCTTCAATATGCTACCAGTACTATCTCTTTTTAGTTTTTAATCCGCTGAACATGACCCTGTTTTAATTGGTCAAATCTTAGTACTAGTTGTAGTTTGGAACAATCTTGTGCACGGCTGTCCAATGTTTAGCTAGAGAACGAGGTGTCCAATTTGTCCCCAACCCGAGTCGATCAGGTATATCCAAATCGAATTCTTTCCCGGATCGAACTGGCGTTGGATGGAAGGATCCATAAGCACAATGCTGACAGAGTTTGACTCCCCTGCTCTAAGTTCGTCCATCTACGACCATGGAAGCTCCGGCTCCAGATTGGTCCGAGCTGCCCGCCGACATACTGTGCGACGTGCTCACGCTGCTCGAGTGCCCGGACCTCCTCCGAGCCGGCGCCGTCTACGCGGCCTGGCACATGGCGTACTCCACGCTACGCCGCGCCGGCATCTACCCCGTCCGCCAAACCCCCTGCTTACTCTACTGCAACGAGGCCGCCGGCGGGCTCAACGCCCTCGGCATGTACATTCTTTCCGAGAAAAAGGCATATACCATGCCGCTCCCTGAATCTTCCATCAAGAACTGGATCAGCTCGTCGCACGGATGGCTAGTCACTATGGATGACAAGTCCGAGCTGATGCTGCTCAACCCGATCACCGACAACACTAATGTACTCCCTCGAATTACAACCATGGAGCATGTTAAACCTGTCCTAAACGGTCATGCATGGGGTTCTTGAAAAGTATGAGGTGTTTTACTACGATAGAGAGATTCCGAGGGTGGTGGAGGAGGACACTGCTATATGGTCCTTGGAGGAGTATGGTCACATGGTCTATCTAAAGGCGACTTTATCGTGTGATCCATCGGTAGGTGGATGCATCGTCATGCTCATCCACCAGCCATACGGCCAGCTCTTGTTTGCCAAGGTAGGAGATGATCATTGGAATTGGCTCATCGTATGCAGCTACTACAAAGATTGTGTATACCACAACGGGTGGTTCTATGCAGTTACCGAAGAAGGCGTGATTGGTGCATACAATTTACATGGACCATCTGTCATCCACAAAAGGTTGTTACCCCAAATAATCCAGACAGTTTCGAAATGTCACGTTGTTCGGGCGCAATCCGGAGTTGTCCTCCAAATCATTAGCTAGGAGGCAGCTTCTAAATCCTGATCATGAACAACCGGGCAGTCGGGAGTGGGTCACTGAAATCAAAGTGTACAGGGTTGATTTTGATGACCAGAAGTGTGTCAACATAAATGAGATAGGGGATCCGTTTCAAAAAAAAAAGAGATAGGGGACTATGCGTTGTTCATTGGGAGCAGCACAACGTCTTGCTTAAGCGTCAAGGACTATCCAGACTTGATGCCAAACCATGTCTATTTTAGAGATGACGACGATGCAACACACATTTTCCCGAGAGATGACCCTCCCGAGGTTGGAATTTACGACATTAAAAATAATACCAGGGTGAATGTGGTTCATCCTGAACTTTGGATGAATTGGTTGCCTCCAATATGGTTGACGCCAAGTCTTGCAAAAACAGATATGGTTGTCCCTTGATATCTATTCTGGAAGATGCTGGTTGTTGTATATCTCGAGCTTTGAGCAGCATTTATTATTTACGTGTTGTATTTTCTAGTGCCCTCCTCATAGAATTTATAGAAATCAATTCCCAACACTAGGACAGTTAAAAGTTTTGCCATGTAACATTTTTTCCCTCTTGGAACATCATTATTGCTTCGTATTAGTTGTACTTTTATTTGATAAAATTCGCTTGGTTATGTTGAACTTGCAAAACGTAGTTTTCCTTGACTTGTTAGATTGCATGAATCATGACACTTTTTACCAAACCTGTAGATATTTCTTCCCACAGTTTTTTTAGGTAAATTATGAGAAGCTCTATATACAGAGTTAAAGCTATACCTATACTAGGCCAGAAAGAAATGGAACTGTACAACAAAGGCACACACAGTACCTGGAGAGCTAGTTATGCAAAAGAATGAACCCAGACCTCAAAGTTCTCATATTTTCATCTCTTTGCCCTGTGAACGATCCACTGCACTAGTGTATTGTTTACCCACATGATCCTAGTGTATTGTTCTTTCAAATCTCTTATTGGATCTCGTATTGCGCTGGTCTACAGAGAAACGGAAAACAACAGACGCTTCGTGCCGTGGCATCACTGCTAGTTGATGTTGCGAATGGTTTCTTCAACAAAGGCAGAGGTTGGGTGTCAATGACGAGAAGACTTGGGGTAGGGCAGCTAGACCTGGCGGTACTGCTGTTTAGTTTTCTTCTGTTAGATGCTCTGTTTCAATTCTGCATCTGTATGGGCCCTGCGTGGTTTCCCTCTCTTCCATTTCAGATTTCCAGTAAGGATTTAAGGCTTGGTGTTAGCTGCCTCGGCACCCGACTGGCTGTTTTAAACCTTGTTTATCGGTTTGCTTTCATTCTATGAAATGAAATGGGGGGCACGCCCCTCAATTTGAAAAAAAAATGATTTGCTAGTTGTTTACATATAGGTACTACTATCATTTTTTTTTCAGTTTTTGGCTCTATGATGGCTTTTTAATGCATTGAATATGACCGTTGTTCTAATTGGTAAAAACTTAGTAGTAGCTTGGAACAATCTTGTGCACGCCTAGCCAATGTTTAGCTAGAGGGTGAGGTGATCTCTAAGACAATCTTGTGGCTTTTAGATGGAACTAGCAGGCGCAAGCACGGCACCATGCAGTGAAGCTTTTTCATATTTGTACTCAGGCTAAGGATGAAAAGAAATACACACAGATTTTTTTTAAAATATCGAT
The DNA here is from genome assembly GCF_003073215.2 of Triticum urartu. NCBI lineage: Eukaryota > Viridiplantae > Streptophyta > Magnoliopsida > Poales > Poaceae > Triticum > Triticum urartu. The sequence continues at coordinate 568,021,103 of NC_053028.1, forward strand.
GAACTCAATATAGTCTAACACATCAGGCAACATATTATCCCTTCGAAACATAGCAAGAAAAAAATGCACGTTCTACCATTTAATAAACTCACGGTTCAGTACAAAAGTGTGGCCACACCGCAAGAAGTCTGAAATTTTGATCATAACAATGAACCCACGGTTCATTACATTCAGACATAGATAGTTGCAACATCTATGCGGAGAAGTCTGTTCACTACAAAAATGTGGTCCGACCGCAAAATGTCTGAAAATTTGGTTCTCAAAATAATACAGGGTAGCTATCTATACTGAATTAGGCCAGCAAAAAGAACGATAACTGAAGCTTTAGCTACCCACTGAATCAGACCAAGCAAAAACCAACAACTGAAAGAACTCCGCCGCTCCAAACCTGTGGATATTACCTTCCATCCACGGTGCAACAAAACAAATTTTCGGAAGTCAAATTGCACATCTGTTTAACAAAGGAGTAGTAATTACAAAGGGTCTGGCTCGCCTGGAGCCTTCTTGATCAAAAATATTCAATCTGCAATTTGGCTGATCACCAGAATCAACAATATATAACTGAGCAAATTTAGGAGCCTCATTGTCCAAGGGCATAAGAGAATCAATTCTGTATGGTAGACAGAGCCCCCCATATTACAACCGTAAGGCACATTTCCCATATTTATGTTGTCATCAACAGGAGCATCAAGTGAGGTGAAACAAAACATAGCATTATAAGTACCTAACCAGACGTAAAAATTTCAGTTGATGCAGTACCACCATTAAAGCAGAGCAAATATTTCAATGGGAAAGGCCACTCAGGAAACACTGGTAAGGAAACCTTTCTTGCACAACAACAATCATTGTACATTGGTAAAAAATAAAAAGTGAAAAGATAGAAGGTAAACCTCGAGAAGCGACACAGGATGCTTTCCTTCACGAATATCTCGGCGGCATCACCGGACTTCAGAAGAATTCAGATGTCCTCCACGTACAATTAAGGGTGACAACCAATTTCTCTGGAGCAAAATCAAAGGAAATTACTCACCAACAACAGTAAAATCCGGCATTAAAATCATCAATAATGGATAATAGATTATGCAGTATTTATTCACATGTTGTATTTCCTAGTGTTGCTCCTCCTATAATTAATAGAAATCCACTTCCAACAATAAGACTGTTGAAAGTTTTGCTATTATAACATGTATGTTTTTTTCCCTTTTCTTGGAGCAATATAATTGCTTCAGTGGGTTCATTTCGCACTGGTCTTGATGTGGATTGTTAGTTGTACTTTTTATTCGTAAAAATCACTTCGTATTTTTATGAGTCGCCGTGGAAACAATTTCGTCTAGATCGAGAGACCAAACTTGTTTGGTTGGGATAGTTCAATATATAAAAGTTGTCCGGTTTTAAAGTTGGGTGACAAAAACCACATGAGTCAATAAGTGTAAGGACAAAAATGAACATTTCTACAAATTGATATAATTATGAAAATAAGTTACTACCTTCGGTGCAAAAAGATACAGGCATACCGCTTGACATGAACGGTGCCTATCTTACAAACCAACAAGGAAAAGACACATGCATAACTTGCCATAGTGCACGCACGCATGACAATCAAACCCTGGATCTTTGTGCTAGCTACGTTTTCTCCCACGGGCAGATTTGAGGAGCTCTGGCAGCACCAAAGGGCAGCTTGCCACTAGGTGCCTATACCCCTCAGTCGCCATAACAACATCAAGAGTCGTGGAAATTCCAAAAATGAACTCCAAACATTTAGCCTTGAGAAGCGATGAAACTATGCCGCTCCGCAGAAGCCAGAGTGGTCGCTGTCGTGTTGACACTGAGTCCATCTGAGAGCTTGTACTCAAAAATTAGCTTGAGCCTGTCTAGCGCGTACCTGTCAGCAGCCGCAAGTAGATGCTGAGTCGTAACCATCACCATCTTCGGTCGCATCTGTGTATATGAAGTACAACATGACCTTGAAAGCCTCCGGGTCCATGTCATTGATCTCGAAGTGTCGAGACCTATTCTCTCTCACTTGGCAGAAGAACTCGGCCATAAGCACTGGGGACCTTGCTTTCATGGCACACTGTAATGATACAAAGTAGTGTAGCGAACCAGTCTATGATAGCATAATCAAGCCGGGTGACGTGAACATTTTAAAAACATTTTTTGAAGTTATGATCAATTTTTGAAAACACGAACATTTTCTATAATTGTGAATATTTTTTGGAGGCATGTATTTTATAAAACTCTGATAATTTTTGGGAAAATACATCAAATTAACATTTCTGAAAAATTGTGAAAAAAAGTAAAATTTCAATCATTTTTTAAAAAGAAAACGTATTTTGAAAATATACAAAAAAGAATTCTCAAGCAAAATTTGAAATTCAGAACATTTTTGGAAACTGTGAACATTTTGTATGAAAAATAAAAAAATTTGAAAAGCTCGAACAAATGTTGAAATTCTAAACCTTTTTCTAAATTTCTGAATATTTTTTAAAGAAGAAAAAGAAAACCACTGAAAAAGGAAAAAAGACAAAACTGAAAACCAAACAGCAAAACCGCAAAAACGCTACACTTATACTGGTAGAAAAAACCCGACAAAACTTCTAAACAGAAGCTTCTAGAATGTTCCTAAACCGACAGAAAACCAAACAGCAAAACCGAAAAACGCTACACTTACAGTGGCTAAACATGGGCCGGCCCATCCCCGAGCGCTCCCGTTGCTCATGTGTGCGAAAGGGAGCAACGGGAGTGCCTGTGGCGAAATTGGCAAAATTTAGAGGGGTAAAAATAAAATTTTCCCTGCGTCAAATAGCTCTCATTTTTTCAAAAAAAAAAATAGCCCTCACTTGCCTTAAAAAAAGAGCCAAATGGCCCTAAAACTGGAGCGTGCTACGCGTCGACCGACGGATGTTTTAAAAAGATCCGTCGCCTCGCGGGCCATTCAATTGTGTGATTAGTATCTCTTCTCTAAATTCCTACAACAATACTCTTGTTGCGAAACTTTCCCTTCTCTAATTTTCTGCAACAAAACCTTTGTTGCGAAACCTTCCCTTCACTAATTTTCTTCTTCTCTAATTTTCCGCAGCAAGATTTTTGTTGTAAACATTGTAAACACATCTCCCGTCACGTCTAATTTTCTGTAATAAGACCCTTGTTGTGAAAATTACAACAACATCTTCGGCCGTATCGTGCACTAACGCAATCGTCTTTTGCTGCTGTCATTCTGCAACAACGTTGTTATTGTAGAAACTTGAAGTGGATGGACGTACCGCGTGGTGATATGGCTGCTGGCCCGCTTGCTAGCGTCGGTGATGCCAGGATGGCGTTGAGGTTGATGGCGCTCCACGTTGGCGTGGCGGATCACGTCGCATCCATCGACCTGGTCATCAAGAGGCGTTTGGCGAAGAAAATCCGGCAGGAATGCGCTTGCGACAACGACCTACCTGCGGTGGCGCTCGGCGACGACAAACTGCAGCAACAGAGCTTGACGACGATGACCTACAAGCGGCGGCCCCTACGGCAACGGCAATGGACGACCTAGAGGCAGGGGCACTCAGCTTGGATGTTGGTCATGAGTGCTCGGTCTGCAACAGACCATTTGTTTTGATCAAGCCAATTGAAACAAGGAGCAAGTTGCGAAAACTGTACTAGAATGGAGATTGCGCCTGAGCCGTTTGATTCTAATCAAATCCGACGATCATGAAGGAGGTTGATGCGCGCACAAACATCCATCGGTCGAACGATAGCGTTTTCCAAAATAGCCTTAAACAAAAGAAAAAGATTTCGGAGCAGCGTTCCATGCCATGCTGCTACCGGGGAGGGCACTCCGCTCCATCTGCGCTAATGCAGTTCGAGCTGCAAAAACGCGGTTACGGCGGCGCCATGGATCTGCAGCCTAGGTGGACTCCGACTCAGTAAAGAAGCAGTGTCCGGATTCCATCATATATAAAACTGAATTAATTGGGGGTTTCTTGGTTTTCTGTTGTTTCCAGATCCAAATCCAGTTCTTTCCCCGATCAAATTGGCGCGGGGCGGGAAGGATCCATAACTAGTCAGAGTTGCAGCCCTTTTCGTTCTAGTCCACCTGCTCTAAGTTTGTTCATCCACCCATCCACCATGGAAGCTCCGGATCGGGATTGGTCCGAGCTACCAATCGACATACTGTGCGACGTGCTCAAGTTGCTCGAGTGCCCGGACCTCCTCCGGTCCGCGGCCGTCTGCTCGATCTGGTACAAGGCCTACTGCACGCAACGCTGCATCAGTGCTTGCCCTGGACACCAAACACCATGTCTGCTCTATTGCACCGAGGCCGCCGGCGGGCTCAGATCCCTCGGCATGTACAGTCTTTCTGAGAAAAAGGCCTACACCATGCCGCTCCCTGAGCCTCCCATCAAGAACTGGTTCGGCTCGTCGCACGGATGGCTGGTCACTATGGATGACAAGTCTGAGCTGATGCTGCTCAACCCGATCACCGGCAACACGATTGCACTCCCTCCGGTGACAACTATGGAGCATGTGAAACCCGTCCTGAACGGCGACGATGGTGTTCTTGAAGAGTACGAGATGTTTTACTATGATGGAGAGCTTCCGAGGGTCGTGGACGACAGGGCCGTCTCCAGAAATTTGGGGGCCCAGGGCAAAATGCAAAATGTGGCCCTAAATTTGGAAATTTTTCATATAACTAAGACATATGTGCATTTAATTATATTACTTCAAATGTATGCAATTTCGTAAGATATTTAGAAATATTTCAAAAAAACTAATGCAAAAAGAGTAAAGGTGATACAAGTGATAAACTAAACACATGTTCTACCAAAAAGCAAAACAAAAGTCATGATTGAAACATTACATGAGTTATAAGCCCATCTTTATGGCAAATAAAACAAAATAGTACCTTGAAAATGGCACTACATTGAAAATAGTTTATGACTGAGTAACTATCTCCAAAAAACCAATCGCAATGAAATCCGTAGAACATCTGCCTTGCATTGTCCAAAAAAACTATCTCCAAAAACAGTTGTAGCAATCTATGTGGAATTTAAACTTTTGACTGTAAAGCGTATAAAACAATTTATTATTTATCAACCGGGCCAAATTACAATGGCTAAAATGGCTAATGCTATCTTATTAATTATCAATGTGATTAGTTTATGTACCAAAATTTAGAAAACAGAGAGCATATCTGCATATGTATGGTATTGTTAGCAGGACTCAAGGAGGTGCACCTTTATTTTTAGGATCCGTAGAAGCAGATATGTTTCTGTTTTCTATACCAAAATTAAAAATTCAGAAGTCTATTATCTGAAGCAAATCGAATCCAACCTGCAACAAATAGGCCTCGAGCACTCACGTGGGGATAGTTTAGGTTGGGGAACCAGCCAACTACCATGCACAATCCATCTGTAGATCGCGGGAGAACTGGACGAGGGCGACAACGGGAGGGCGAGCAGGGTGAGCGCTCATATCGACAGAAGGTATCAGGTTCTAGGCGAAACGGGTGATGGGGAGAGGCGACTACGAGTGTGATACTGGGAGACAATGATTCAGGCGACAGGTGATCGGGCAACCTGCTTGTTTCACTGGGCTCCTGGTTTGGCTACCGTGCATTTTTTTTGAGAAAGGCTACCGTGCATTTTCTTTTTCAGATTATAATGCAGTCTACCCAACACCTGCTGATTTGGGGGCCCCAAAATTTTTGGGGCCCTGTGCGGTCGGCCAATTTGGCCTGCCCCATCGACGGGCCTGGTGGACGAGGACACCGGTATATTTTCTGGATGCTAAGATGGTTAAAAAATTAGACGCCTGGATAGCCTATGCAGCCTCGTCTGGTGCTAGGCTTACCCTGTTAGGCTCGAGCCTAGATGGAATACCTTCTTATCTTATGTCTATGTTCCTATTCAACAAGACTTTTATTGAGAAAATGGATAAACACCGGAGAAGATTTTTCTGGAAAAGGAAGAACAATAAACGGGCGTATCATATGGTGAAATGGACTAGGGTTTGTAGGTCCAAAAGAATCGGTGGGCTGGGGATCAAAGACCTCCACAAGCAGAACATTAGTCTGTTAATCAAGTGGTGGTGGAAGCTTGAAACTAAAGATGGGTTGTGGCAACAAATTATTCGGGCCGGATATATCAAGAATAAAACGGTGGCTAATATTCGTAGTCGTTTTTCAGACTCCCCTAGCTGGAAAGCGATTATGAAAGTTAAAGAGACTTATATGGCTGGGAGGGCCGTTAAGGTTAATAGTGGTAACTTGGCTAGGGTCTGGCATGACCCATGGATAGCTGCTGTGCCACTATGCGAAAAATTCCCTATCCTGTTCAGTATTTGTCAGGATCAGGATGGGACTATTGCAGATTTTGTGGCGAAAAACTATAGCTTGGGTTTCAGGCGCAGGCTGTTTGGGGAGATCAATGATCAATGGGAGTGGGTAGTTTCTGAGGCAAGAAAATATGCTTTGAACAATATACCTGATACAGTGTTTTGGAAGCTGTGCAAGAACAAGAGACTTACCACTAAATCAGTGTATAAGTGGTTGGAGAGAGATTTAGCTGGTCCTAACTATAAGTGGATCTGGAAAGGTAGCATCCCATTGAAAATCAAAATATTCTTGTGGCAGCTATTCCAAAATGCGGTGCTTACCCGGGATAATTTGAGGAAGAGGAATTGGCCCGGGAATCCTGTTTGCTCTTTCTGCACGAACATGGAAACTGCGAACCATCTATTCTTTACATGTCCTCTTGCTCGAACAGTCTGGGGGACCCTCGGACTTACGGCTGGAGCGTCCTGTTGCCCGCGATCCCTCTGGCAAAGCTGGGCGTGGTTGTATAAGTTTTTCCGTGGTGGAAAACAATTTTACATGATGATCATTGCTGCTTTGTGTTGGGGGATATGATGTCTTCGAAACAAAGTTACTTTTGACAATTATAATGCTCGTTCTCCGCTGGAGGCTGTTTTCAGTGCATGTTCTTTTATGTTGTACTGGGCAGGACTACTGAAAGAAGAAGATAGGTCGAAGTTTCAGGCGGGCGTGAAGAGATTGGCGTATGTGGCAGCAGCTCTGGCAGACAGGACTCACTCGCGAGGTGTGATGCGACTGAAGGATGAAGAGGGGATCCAGATCGGCTAATCTGCTTGGTTTGTAGTCCACTGGGGTTTGATGCCCGTTCTGGAGTCTTATGTGCTTTTGGAGAGTTACTTCTTTCTACCCTGAGTAGACTATGTAGTCTACCAGGTTGTGCACTATTTTCGCTGATGGTTAGGGTAGTGGCTAGTCGGTGTCGTCAGGTTTTCGTCCCATGGCAGTTGATCCGTTTTAGGGTCCTCTTGCGGTAGGTTTCCTGTCGATGCTCCAGCTCGCTCCTCTCCTTTCAGTCTTATTTTGGGTGTGGTTGTCTTGATAAAACTACTGGAACATTGTATTTCCGTTGATTGCAAAATTAATGGAAAGGGGTGCGAGCCCGGTTGGAAAAAAAAAAAGCTCTCTTTTGTCAAGGTAGGAGACAGTCTCTGGAATTGGCTCAACATGGGTATTAACTATACAGATTGTATATACCACGACGGATGGTTCTATGCAGTTACTCATGGAGGCGCAATCGATGCATACAATTTAAATGGACCATCTGTCATCCAAAAAAGATTTTTACGCAGAATAATTCGGACGGTTTCAAAATGTCACATTGTTCAGGCAGAATGGGGAGATGTCCTCCAAATCATTAGGAAGGAGATTCTCGATCCTGAACGACCGGACAGTCATACGTGGATCCCTGAAATCAAAGTGTACAGGGTTGATTTTGATAAGGAGAAGTGTGTCAGCATAACAGATATAGGGGACTATGCGTTGTTCATTGGGAGCAGCACAACGTCTTGCTTAATCGTCAAGGACTATCCAGACTTGATGCCAAACCATGTCTATTTCACTGATGATGACGACGGAGCACACATACTCGAGAAAGACTACCCTCCCAAAGTTGGGATTTACAACATTATAAATAATACCACGGTGAATGTGGTTCATCCTGAACTTTGGATGAATTGGTTGCCCCCCATATGGTTGACGCCGAGTCTTGAGAAAACGGGTATGGTTCTACTTGTCCCTTTATCTACTATGGAAAATGCTGCTTGTTGTATATCCCAATCTCTGAGCAGCATTTATTTATGTGTTATTTTTCCTAGTGCTGTTAAAAGTTTTGCCATGTAAGATATTTTCTTCTTTTCTCTTGGAACATCATAATTGCTTCGTATTGGTCTTGATGTGGATTGTTAGCTGTACTTTTTATTTATGAAATTCGCTTGGTTATGTTGAACTTGCAAAACCTAGTTTTTCCAAGGTTGACATGTTAGGTCATTTGGTCTTTTTAATTTGTTATATGGCATAATACTTGATGCTGTTTTTTTTAACAAAACCTGTAGAAATTTCTTCCCACAGTATTTTTTTAGCAAATTATGAGAAGTTTTATATACAAGTTAAAGCTAGAATAGGGCAAAAAGAAAAGGAACTGTACAACAAAGGCACAGAAAGTGCCCGGAGAGCTAGCTATGCAAAAGAATGAACACAGACCTCAAAATTCTCATATTTTCGCCTCTTTGCCCTATGAACGACCCACTGAATATCTTCCTTGAATTTTCGTCAGCAAGCATATAAATTTGGTCCGATGCCTTTGAAAATGAAGTCATTTTGGGTTCCAATTAGCTCCGGTGATTAGAAATTTGCAGCTATCTGGTTGAGTTGCTCCTGGATATCACTTAAAATTGGGATCCGAGTAATTCGAACAAATTTGCGCAGCTGACAGTGGAAGAACAAACAATACTTGTTTCCAATACCCTCAACCCACACATGACACAGGTGTAGTCTGGTATGAAAAAATTATTTCGTTGCAGCATACTCTAGTGTTCAGTCTGTTGTGGATTAAGAGCCAAAAATAATTTTATGCTTCAGCTGACAGCATGGTTGCCAAAGCCATCTTACGGCTGGAATTGCCATGATCTTACCAATCAAAATTTGATAAGCCACACATCTATATCAAAGCTCCTGTTGGAAATTGCCACACATCTTGACTGTCAGATAGCTGCGAATTAAGGCCAAATTTTCCATCTCCTGAAACTGAGAATATGCTTCCTCAGATAGTGGCAAGTGAAAGATCTCAGAGATAAATTTTCTACCAAAGTGGTGTCCAGAATTGAAATGTTACCGTCCTTGGCCAAGGAATATAGACATGGCCAACACTCTTCTCATCGCATTCCAGTCATCTTTCCAAAAATAAATTGATTGCCCTTCTGAAAAGAGCAATCACCTCAAGATTTGTGGAGCGGCAAAAGTTTCAGGTAGTCTCTCCACCATAAGGAACAATTGGTAGTTTGCTCAGGAGGAAGCCCATACTGTCCCGAACCATATTAATCCAAGGAATGTCTTGGTGATTTAGGAATTTATTATGCACCATTTTAAGCTTTTAAGAACAAACTACTCCCTCTGTAAACTAATATAAAACCATTTAGATCTCTTCTTTAGTGATCTATAAACGGTCTTATATTAGTTTATAGAGGGAGTATTATTTTGGATCTTCAAATTTTGGATATTAATCATGTTAGAGTTATAATATAAGTCATGTACCCCTTTGTATTTATCACGTTGTATAAGGGGTTTCCTGCATATGTTCCACACCTGTACATGTATATATATCGGCCTATGGCCTCATGGGAATACAAGTTGCATATTTCCTAACATGGTATTAGAGCCCTAGGGTTTTTTTTCGCACGCCGCAACTCGTGCTCGATCCCGTCGTGCACGGCCGTTTCCGTTTCCTTCTCTCCGGACGGCCGCTGCTGCTTCCTCTCCTATTCTGCTCCGGTGGAATCTTACCCATCCATCCACGCCAGGTCCTGATCCGCCGCCCCGGCCTGAAGCATCCACGCCCGACGGCCTCCTCAGCACGCGCTGGGGCGCTGCTTCTTCTTCTGGACGCCACAGCCGCCGTGTGGTCTACAAGGTCGGGCAGACTAATCCGGCCGCTCGCTGTTGGCCCGTGACGGCCCGCCTGAACCTGACGTGTGCATGTCCACATACGGCTGCTGCACCATCTTCCTCCCGTGAAGGCCCGTGACGTGGTGCACTAGCCTCCCCCACTTGATTCTGCTCCGCCGCCGCCTATTGATTCCGATCTGATTTGCTCGGCCGCTGTGTTGGCTGTTTGAGTGGTTGCCTTCCGATAAAAAAAAGAAAAAAAAAGAAGCATAATGTCGTCGGGTACAATTTCCTCTCCACACTGTCCGCTGATTTTGGAAGGCGTACCCTACACTGATCCTATCTCGCATATGCGCTTTTCCTCTGTGCTTGGTGCTCGTCAGCCTGTGACGTCGTCCGCTACGGCATCTTCCGCCTGTTGTGTTGGTCACTCCTCAGCGACTCTTCTCACGACCTCTGCACATGGTGACCGTCGCTCTACGTCGACTCCTCTCGCGACTTTCACTGGTAGTGCTGGTGCATATGGTTCCGTCGACTCTGCCTCGCACAGGCGTCTTCCATTGACGCTTGGCGCTTGTCTACATACGGCCTTGTCTCCCCCACCGGCCTGTGTGGATACTACTGGTCATGCTACACCGCCACATCTAGCGGCTTCCACAGGTGGTGGTGGCCGCTTCTCTCCCGGTGCTCCCGGTGCTACTGCGTCGACTACTTCAGCTGTGTACTTCACTGAGGAGGAGATTGCGCGACTTCGCGCCCTGCTGGTTGCATCCGACTCTCTATTGTCGGGCGCATCTACGTCGACCTCTTCAGTTGCGCTCCTGACCGAGCAGGAAATTGTGCGAGTTCGATGCCTGCTAGCTCCATCCTCCGGTTCTCCATCGACAGGTTCTGCTGGTTCTGCTGCTGACTCTTCTGGCATTGTGAGACCACCTTCTACACAAGTAGGTACATCTCCGTGGATTCTTGATACTGGAGCATCTTTTCATATGACTCATGATTCATCCACTCTGTCCTCTACTCGACCTCTCGATTCTCCTGTTCATGTTCTTACTGCTGATGGTACCTCTCTCCCGGTTATTGGCCGAGGCATTCTTAGCACTTCTTCTTTTCATGTTCCTGATGTTGCTCATGTTCCCCGACTTACCATGTAGCTCATTTCTGGTGGACAAATTGTTGACTCTGGTTGTCGTGTCATTCTCGACTTCGACTCTTGTTCTGTTCTGGACCGCCATACTGGTACTCTCCTTGGTGCCGGTCCTCGACGTCGTGACTCTCAGGGTCTCTGGGAGCTTGACTGGCTTCATCTTCCGTCCGCTGCTACTGCCGCCAGTCTCTCCTCCTCTGTTGCCTTGTCTACCAGCTCTTTTCAGCAGTGGCATCATCGCCTTGGTCACCTATGTGGCTCTCGTCTCTCATCCTTAATTCGACGTGGTCTTCTTGGATCCGTCTTCGGCGGTGTGTCTTTAGACTGTCAGGGCCGTCGGCTTGGTAAACAGGTCCAGTTACCTTATCCTCACAGCGACACTGTGTCTCAGCGTCCTTTTGACCTTGTTCACTCTGATGTCTGGTTCCAGCTCCCTTTGCCTCAAAAGGAGGTCATCGCTACTATATTATCTTTATAGATGATTTCTCTCGATACACCTGGATATATTTTATGTCTTCTCGTAGTGAGGTCTTATCTATCTACAAACGTAATGCTGCCATGGTCCACACTCAGTTCTCTATGCCTATTCGTGTGTTCCGTGCTGACTCTGCTGGAGAGTATATCTCCAAGATGTTGCGTGGAGTTCTTGCCGAGCAAGGTACTCTTGCTCAGTTCTCTTGTCCTGGTGCTCATGCTCAGAATGGCGTGGCTGAGCGCAAGCATCGTCACCTTCTTGAGACGACTCGTGCGTTGATGATCGCCGCCTCTCTTCCACCTCACTTTTGGGCCGAGGCTGTTTCCACTTCCACCTATCTCATCAACCTTCAGCCTTCCACTGCTTTGCAGGGTGGCGTTCCTTTCGAGCGTCTCTTTGATCGTTCTCCTGATTACTCGGCGCTTCGTTTGTTTGGTTGTGTTTGCTATGTTCTTCTAGCCCCTCGTGAACGCACCAAACTGTCCGCTCAGTCTGTTGAGTGTGTCTTCTTAGGCTATAGTGATGAGCATAAGGGCTATCGTTGTTGGGATCCTATCGGTCGTCGGATGCGTATTTCTCGGGATGTAACTTTTGATGAGTCTCGTCCTTTCTACCCGCGTCCATCTTCCTCAACCTTTTCAGTGGAGGATATCTCTTTCCTCACTTTTCCTGACACACCTCCCTCTGTGCCCAGTATTCCTATTCCTCGTCCTGCTGTTGCAGATCCGACGCCATCCTCTCCTACAGGTTCTTCTCCACCTTCATCACCGACACATTTCCCATCTCCACCTTCATCACCGATACCTTCCCCTTCTCCACCTTCGTCATCGCTACATTCCCCGTCTCCACCTCCAGTGATTCCACCTCTTCCCTCCTTTCCTTTTCATTATACTCGACGTCCACGTGTTCTGGATAAATCCACTGACGTGCCATCTACTTCTGGTGCGTCGTCCTCCTCATCCCAGCCGCCTTATGGTCTTCGGGCTCGGCCTCGCCCTCCCCCTGACCGCTATTCTCCTAGTCGATATGCTCTTTCGGCTATACTTGAGCCTACGTCTTATCGCGATGCTCTGATTCATCATGAATGGCAGTTTGCGATGGCAGAGGAGTTTGCTGCTCTTGAGCGCACCGGCACGTGGGATCTTGTTTCTCTTCCTCCTGGTGTTCGTTCCATCACTTGTAAGTGGGTCTACAAGGTTAAGACTCGCTCTGATGGTTCTCTTGAGCGTTACAAAGCTCGTCTTGTGGCTCGTGGTTTTCAGCAGGAGCATGGTCGTGATTACGATGAGACATTTGCTCCTGTGGCCCATATGACCACTATCCGCACACTTCTCGCCGTGGCCTCTATTCGTCATTGGTCTGTTTCTCAGCTTGATGTTAAGAATGCCTTTCTTAATGGTGAGCTGTGTGAGGAGGTATACATGCAGCCCCCACCTGGGTATTCTGTTCCTGATGGCATGGTATGTCGTCTTCGTCGCTCTCTCTATGGCCTTAAGCAAGCCCCTCGCGCCTGGTTTGAGCGTTTTGCCTCTGTGGTGACTGCCGCTGGTTTTTCAGCGAGTGATCATGATCCAGCGTTGTTTGTCCACATTTCCACTCGTGGTCGGACTCTTCTTCTTCTCTATGTTGATGACATGATCATCACTGGCGACGACCCTGAGTATATTGCCTTTTGTAAAGACTCGTCTTAGTGAGCAGTTTCTTATGTCTGATCTTGGACCTCTTCGCTACTTTCTTGGGGTTGAAGTCTCTTCTACCTCTGATGGCTTTTTTATATCCCAGAAAAAGTATATCCAGGATCTTCTTGCTCGTGCTGCTCTTACTGACGAGCGCATTGTTGAGACTCCTATGGAGCTCAATCTTCACCTCCGTGCTACTGATGGTGATCCTCTCCCTGACCCGACGCGTTATCGTCATCTTGTTGGCAGTCTTGTCTATCTAGCTGTCACTCGTCCGGACATCTCTTATCCGGTTCATATTCTGAGTCAGTTCGTCTCTGCTCCCACACCGGTTCACTATAGTCATCTCCTTCGTGTTCTTCGATATCTTCGGGGCACGATCTCTCACCGTCTATTCTTTCCTCGCTCCAGTTCTTTACAGCTTCAGGCCTATTCGGATGCTACGTGGGCTAGTGATCCTTCAGATCGCCGTTCACTTTCTGCTTACTGTGTTTTTCTTGGTGGTTCTCTCATTGCCTGGAAGACGAAGAAACAGATTGCAGTTTCCCGTTCGAGTGTCGAGGCTGAGTTGCGAGCAATGGCTCTTTTGACGGCAGAGGTGACTTGGTTACGGTGGTTACTTCAGGATTTTGGTGTTTCTGTCACTACACCGACTCTGCTCTTATCTGACAGTACAGGTGCTATTAGCATTGCGCGCGATCCTGTGAAGCATGAGCTCACCAAGCATATTGGTGTTGATGCTTTTTATGTGCGCGCTGGTGTGCAGGATCAGGTTATTGCTCTTCAGTATGTGCCTTCTGAGTTACAGTTGGCGGATTTCCTGACGAAGGCCCAGACTAGAGCACAACATGGCTTTTATCTCTCCAAACTCAGTGTTGTTCATCCACCATGAGTTTGAGGGGGGGGTGTTAGAGTTATAATATAAGTCATGTACCCCTTTGTATTTATCCCGTTGTATAAGGGGTTTCCTGCATATGTTCCACACCTATACATGTATATATATCGGCCTATGGCCTCATGGGAATACAAGTTGCATATTTTCTAACAAATCCAAACCATATTAGCCCTCCTGGTCTTTAGGTTAACAGATTAAACCCCAAGCAACAAGCGGAGGGTTTTTCCTCTCCAAATCTTCCCCCCTCTAGAAGCAGTGCCTCATGTATTTATCCAGCTACACAATTATTCCTTTATACAGTTGCAAGCATGCGCTGTTTTTCTTAGAAGAACTCTTTTTTCGATAACTATATTCGCTCGAGTCTAGAAAACTTTAAATCCGTGATTTGTGATACTACATCACCATGCTCGTGTTTGTAACTAACTCCAGCTTGTAATGACAGGATCTCAAGATAATAACGGCGGGGGGCGGTAATTCCATGGCAGTCATCAATAACCAGCTGGAGACAACAGAGTGGGTATCAATAAATTGAACTGTAGGTTATAGCAGTAATTTATTCTCATGTGAATTCCATGAGAATTTGAGAAGGCATATTGTGTTTGTTGTAGCAGTAATTTATTCTCATGTGAATTCCATGAGAATTTGAGAAGGCATATTGTATCAATGTAACACCTCCGCATTTTGTTTGCTGCACTTATGCTTTTGTCCATTGAACAATAACAGTAATGCATTATCATGTGAGGCCGGATTTGCTGAACCTTTTTTTATGTACTCGATTGTGGCAAATGCCGAGAGTTGGTCCCGGTTGGAGCCTAGCCCAGTGTATCTGTCAGTGCATTCATAAGCCTGCTTTATTTGTTCAGTCATGGCTACAACATTTTCACTGACATGAGTACTAAGTACCTCCCCCATTGTAACTTTCTTTTGCGAAAACCATTGTAAATTTTCAATAGACGTACACACCAAATCCAGTATAGGTAGCCAAATATTATATGAAGAAACAAAAGAGTACACAATTTTGCAAGTGAAAATAATATAAATATATTAGCAATATATGTGCACTCTTAAGAATATCATGTTTTTTTTAGAA
Source organism: Triticum urartu (assembly GCF_003073215.2). Taxonomy (NCBI): domain Eukaryota; kingdom Viridiplantae; phylum Streptophyta; class Magnoliopsida; order Poales; family Poaceae; genus Triticum; species Triticum urartu. The sequence continues at coordinate 568,036,347 of NC_053028.1, forward strand.
TCTCTCAAGAGTATCATGTGTGTTTCTGTTAGGACTCCTTGACATATTCCTGTATATGCGTACATGAAGGCCCGCCCAAAACTCAGGACGGATCCTTACACTCCAACCAAGGCCACCATACCCAAATTCCTGATGGAAATGGGCGCGAGCTTGTCTTGCTTAGGGCGCCCCTATGCAGGGGCAGCGCCAGTTGCGCCGGAGCCTCGTGCTTTTATGTTTTTTTTTCATTTCTTGCTTTTCTTACTTTATTTATACTTCCAAATATTTTAAATAAATATAGTACAAAAATCCACTTTACATAAAAACATTTATAAAATTGTTAACCAAGCGCTTGAAAATGTTAAATAAGTATAGATGAAATGTTTCTCATGTACTCCCTCCGTTTCTAAATATAAGTATAGCGACCCGACCTCAGACGGTCAAGTCTCTGTGTATCTGTGCTATCTCTGGATCGGTATGCTAGCACACACAGTACATCAATGTATATATCTGCAATCACATGTATAAGTAACAAAAAAACTGATATATACCTTAAGAATCTCACAGCAAACAGGCAAACGGGTGTGGAGTCCCATCAACGCCATCGGCAAGTTGAGTGCGGACCGTAACCCTATCGTATCACTTACTCGTCGGATAATACCTGCAACATGATATGTTGCAGCCGTGTAGGTCAGTACGTTGAATGTACTGGCAAGTCACACCACAAGAGATGAATAAATGTCCTATTTATACATGCAATATGGCTGGTGGTTGGTTCTAAATTTAATTTGCATAAAGCTGATTTTTCTCTATCATCAAAAGAATATCATATTGTTACTACATAATTCATCACAATATGATTGAGATGGTTGCTCCATTCAATCTATACCCAAATTCATTAAAACCCATTAGATTATTTAGAGTGATGAGATTGCTCAATTCCCATTTTCCAGATGCTCAAATTGTCCATAACCGGGGACACGACTAATCGATTAATTTTACACTCTGTAGAGTTTTGCACACTTTTCCCCGCAAGACTCGATCACCTCCTTTGTAGTCCTCGCACTGCCTGGTGTTTGAGAGCCGGAAGATCGAGACATAGTCTTTCTGAAGTGTTCCCTCTTAACCCTAGGTAGACCGGTACACCTACATATATAACTACATCTGCTAGTCTACCACTGTAAGAGGTCACACAACGTACTCAACTAAGCCAGAGCCCATAATAGCTTGTGGCTGTGCAGGTAAGCTTCTAGTCATGAAAAATTAATGAATCCCTTTGAGTCTGGGTGGCAGTCCATAGGGTGATCACACGGGTACTCCGGGATCCCCTGGGCAAGTCCACTGGTTTCTCCAGGGTGCCCCTTACAAATCCACCCAGATGTGTGTTAATGTTGCCACCTTAAGGTTACCCTTAATTATTATATCACTCGCAACTTTCATGATCTCACATACCAATCCCCGTCTATAATGGCATAGCAAAAATCCCTACAACGTTGGCGACAAAGAAGTAAAGCCTCAGACCTACCTCATTGCACTACTGGGTTTATAATATAGCCAACTAACATATTCATGCAAACCCTACATCAAAGGACTAAATGCATATATAAAACATAGGTATAAAAAACGTGATCAAGATGTAACTTGCCTTGTACTGTTGATGAAGATGAAATATTCCATTGAGTCGTCTCTCCTTCTCGTTACAATATATCTAACGATATAAGAAAGTACTTTAACACACAACAACATCCAAATAAATATCCAAATAAAATATTCAAATTACAATAAAAAATAAAAAAATAACATTCCTACATAAGGTGTTAGGACTTGGTTACGGGTTGAGATAAGATCAAGAATGAAAATATGATATAGGTTTTGTTCTAGGGTTGGGTCAAAGTGAAGATCACGGGCTGAAGAGTTGTGAGGCAAGGTTCTATGACAAAGTCTATAATGAAAATGGTAGATGGAGTTTGTGGCACAAAGATTTATGTAACAAAATGTATGTAACATCTCGTGAAGTCTAAATTTGTATAATGATGGCATATGACCAGAGAGGTTCCTAATGATCTTCTCAAGAAAGCTGAATCAAGAATCACATTAAACTAATGATGAAATTGAATTACGATAAAATAAAAACTATATGAAGTGTTAAGGTTGAAATAGTGGCAAGACATAGATGAACAATTAGGAAAAAAATTCTAACAGCAAGATATGGACCAAAGGATCAATTTTGCTGAAGGAAACATTTTCAATAGAATTACAGATTAATAGATATAGCAAAAATACTTAAATACAAATTTTAAATTTGTGTCAAATTTAATTTACCAAAAGTGAAATATTTTTGTCTCATGATAAACTTCGTGTTTCAACGAATCTGTGGATATAAAATTTGTCGAATTCGGACTTACGGTCTAGGAGATACGAATTTCCGAAGTTTGAGTATTTTTCTGAAAAGCAATTACAGGATTTACACAGTGCTCACCAGAGTTTCGCCGGAGTTTCGTCGGAGTTGGGGAAGAAAAAGGTCCCGATGTCAACGATTGGCCGAACGGCGGAGAGGAGGCCTAGGCGAACTTGGGAGATGCAGAGGTGAGACCGTCCTCATCCTCGCGTGCGGTGGAGAAGCCGCCGGAGTTGCGAAAACAGGTAAATCCCGGCGAGTAATTCCTCTCGGAATAGAGCGATATAAAGAGGGGGGGTTTTAGGGAGAGGGACGAGGGCTTCGAGGCGCACCTAGGGGTCCTATTTATAGTGGCCAAGGTAGCCGGTACAGAGAGATCAAACGAGCTCATTGTGGCCTCTAATGACGGATTGATTCCGAAACAATTAAGACATCAAAGTGAAATTTTAATCCTCTGAATGGATTCTCCATGCAATACAAAAGATCTTTCTTGTTGATAAGAAGTGAAAAGAGCGAACGTTTCAAGTGCTAGAGGAAGAGGAAGATGTACAGGTGCCATGGCTGTTTCTGTTCTCCAGATTGAAACATACAGAGAAAGAAGAAGGGGTTCCTTGACTTGGGCTAAGGAAAAAATAAGATGGGCCTTAGTGGGGAATCAGGCCCAAGGGGAAAATGGAAAGAGAGAAAGAAGAAAAAAAAAGTAGAAGTGGGCATGGTCTAAATAGGCTTAGGACATAATTACAAAATAATATATATTTTTTGTGCAAAAGTTTTAAAACAGCAAATAAAATAAATGTTCACATACACGTAATTGTAATTTGGTGCCTACAAAATATTATTTGTGTGCACAGGCTAGAATACATTTTTATGGACATAAGGACAATTGTAAATTAACAAAAGGACAATTGTACCGTATTAAATATTTCCAAATATATTTTTGGAGAAGTCACATTATCTCCTCTCATTAAATTTGATTTGATTAATTTGGAAATATTTAAATGACAGTAAAACTCCAAATAATATCATATTTCAATTGGAACTCCAAAATCCAAACAAAGTGCATATGAAATATTCATCCACCACATTTGAGAAAGTCATCTTATTCTCACTCCAAAATTGTGATTGTGGTTTCCAATATTTCAAAAAAGAGTCAAACAAAAATTAAAGCCCTTTGATTTTCTTGAATAAACTTCCCCAGCCATAGTTTAATTTATTGGACAAAATGTTACCCAACTTTTATAACATGATTAAAAAAGTTTTAAACAAGAACTCAAAATGTTTTAATTCTCGTGAAAATAAAATAATTTCACACAATCCATCACACAACAATCAAACAAACAATCCTATTTATTTATTTAATATAACATTCCAAAATAGAGAATTTTGGGATGTTACAAACCTACCACACTTAAAATGAATCTCGTCCTCGAGATTCGAAAAGGCTAGAAAGAAAAGGTTAGGGTTGTGGTCTCCTTGCAATTCCATTGATCATCATGAAGGTCTCGGATGCTACCACACTTAAAATAAACTCATGCACCACCTCTATAGTGTTGACAACACATTTCTTCTCAAATTTCTTGTAATAACTCCTTCATTGATGCTCTCTTGTTAGAGGCATAAAATTTCCTTCAATATCCTGGGTCTTTGCATCAAAATGAAATTCTTCCGAGACTGGATCTTCTCATCTGACAGGTCTAGCGCCAATGCTAAACAACTATCAAAAAATCTCATGGAGGTTTGCCCTTACTGGTTCCCTGCAAGAAATGGGTCTTGGCTTCATTCTCACTGTGTTAACCTACGATTGGCAACATCTACCATGTACATGGGTTTATCATCATACCATTCTAAGGCTTAATCAAGGTTTCAATGGGCGTCGACACTTTACTATGGTGAAAGTGCGTTATATCGACTAGAGGGGGGTGAATAGGCGATTTTTATGAAATTCTTCACTGAGGAATTTGCCGGTGAGGAAATTCCTTAGCGAAGAACTACTAGCAGCGGAATAAGTACTCAAAGATAAACATAACTGAATACAAGCATAGTCATCATGATGAAATGAAGACAGGCTCAGAGTACAGGAAGCGTAATCACAGAATAACACAGGATGAAGACAAACAGACTGAAGAAATTGAACTGAGGAAATTGAGAAAGTCTTCAGTCAAAGTCTTCAAACACAGATATGAACAAACATACAACATAGTTATGAGGAAATGAAAGAGTTGAGGAAATAGAACCAGTAAGCTCGGTGAAGACAATGATTTGGTAGACCAGTTCCAACTGCTTTCTCAGTTGTACATCTGGTTGGAGCGGCTGAGTATTTAAACTCGAGGACACACAGTCCGGACACCCAGTCAAGGACACTTAGTCCAAGACACCCAGTCCTCACCGTATTCCCCTTGAACTAAGGTCACACAGACCTCATCCAATCACTCGTGGTAAGTCTTCAGGCGACTTCCAAACCTTCACAAACTTGGTCACCCAGCGATCCACAATTCGTCTTGGATGCTCTAGACCATGACGCCTAACCGTCTGGAAGAAGCACAGTCTTCAAAGGTAACAAGCGTCGGATCCACTCAGGATCAATCTCTTCAGTGATGCTCAATCACTTGGGGTTTGTAGGTGTTTGGGTTTTGGGTTTTTGGTTTTTCCTCACTTGATGATTTTCGCTCAAAGTCCTCGGAGGATGGGTTGCTCTCAAATGACAAGTGTCAGTTTCTTTCAGAGCAGCCTCTCCCCGCTAGTGGTTGTAGGGGGCGGCTATTTATAGCGTAGGGAGCAGCCCAACATGATAAGACATAAATGCCCTTCAATGATATGACCGTTAGGTGGATAGATATTTTGGAACAGCTGGCGCGTAGCACAGCAACGGTCGGAATTTTGAGTACCAAAATCCTCAGGGCTATCATGTTCCTCACTGTGTAGGCAATCTGCACTGGCGAATTCCTAACTCCTCAGTCAGGACAAATTCCTCAGAGACCAGAAGAACTTTGTCTCTGTCACTGAAGAAATTGACTGAACTGTATGAGATTTTCAATGTCTTCACTCAAAGGGATTGGTAGGTGTAGGATTTTGAGTTGAGCATCACATGGAAATTTTTCCTTAGTATTTTCTCGACCCCCTTTAACAGTACGGTGTTTCCTATGACTCAAGAAAGAGAAAAACAAAATTATGAAAACAAAAGTCTTCAAGCTTCATATTCCTCGCATGAATATCAAGTCTTCACGGACACACCATTTTTTTCACTTTCAAAGTCTTCATGAAAGTCTTCAGAAATACCAAAATCTTCAGTCGAAGATATTCATTTTTAGGGGTCGACTTTTCCTATAAATATCAAACTCCTCATAGACTTATAGACCTGTGTATACTCACACACGCATTAGTCCCTTAACCTATAAGTCTTCAATACACCAAAATCATTAAGGGGCACTAGATGCACTTACAATCTCCCCCCTTTTGGTGATTGATGACAATATAGGTTAAGTTTTCAACGGGGATAAACATATGAAGTGTAAATACTGATATTGAGGAATTTGACTGCAAGATATAGAAGAACTCCCCCTGAAGATGTGCATAGTGAGGAATTTGCTTTTGAAGCAATGCACACTTGAAGAGTTGAATCATGAAGATCTCCCCCTATATCTTGTAATTCATACACGCATTTAACATATAATATGAAGAATTTGAAATGCATGATGAAATATGGTGCCTGATGAAATTCAGCATGCGTGCAATAATATCAATGAGGAATAAGCATGCAGAATAGTGCATCAAGAGTGTCAGAGCATAGTGCATCAAAAGTATCAGAGCACCATTGGGTTTAAGATTACAACTCGATCCAATAAAGTTTCAGAAGAACGAGAGTTGTAACTTAGCAAAAAAACATTGTATATGGGCGATAAAATAGACCCGCTTGAAGACTAACTCAAATTTCTCCCCCTTTGTCATCAAATGACCAAAAGGATCGAAACTGAGGACTAACGCTCCTGAAGATAATCAAGTTGATGAAGGAGTGCCAGCGTTGTTGGGGTCATTGGTTGATGTAGGGCCTGCCGCAGTGTCATCTAAATCTTCATGTTCATCAGTGTCGCGCGATGAAGAATACGAGCTGGCCACCAGAGAAGGAACCTTGACCTTCTTGAATTTCTTCGGTGGAGGTGCAGACCAGTCAAAATCTTCATTAAGACCCATGTTCTTCAGATCTTCTTCACCATACAGATGTGACAGGATTGCCCAGGTGCGACCGAAGACTTGATGGAGGTAGTAGTGGTTTTTCTTCACTGCATTGTGTGTGGCGGTCATGTTGTGAAGAAGTGAAGCAAACTGACGCTTAACCCATTTGTGATTTCGATCCACCTTCTGGTGAAGACTAAGTAGAAGTTCACGGTATGTCATCACGCGCGGAGCAGTGGCTTGAGGAGTGGACTTGGGAGCATTGGCAGAGTCATCATTGGTGGAATAAGATGCAGCTTTGCGAAACTGGCCATCCAATGGACGAATGCCTTCATCAATTACAGTTGGTGCCTTGCCCTTTTCATCAACTGAGGAATATGTCTGCTTGAGGACTTCAATTGGGGGCAAGTAGCTGAGATGATTCTGGAAATCAGCTTTGTAGTTGAGTGAAGACCTTGTCCTGAGGAATCTCATGATCCAAGGTGCATAAGGCTTCAGCTCAAACGGAGACAGTGCAACATTGGCCATAGTCTTCATGAAGAAATCGTGATAGTTGACAGGAATGCCATGAACGATGTTGAATACCAGATTCTTCATGATGCCAACAATTTCCTCATCAGATGAGTCGTGGCCTTTGATAGGACTGATTGTCCTCGTAAGAATACGATAGACAGTTCTGGGCGCGTACAACAATTCCTTCACGAGGAATTTTGTTCATGGTGCCTGACCTGGTTTCAAAGGCTTCATAAGCACTTGCATGTAATGATGTGTGAGCTCAGGTTCACTGTAGATGCAGCGAGCTTCTTCAAGGGGAGGACTGAGTGGTAGAGCACGAAGCAATTCAGAGGCTCGTGCAGTGTAGTGAGTGTTTTCAGACATCCAGTCCAGCACCCATGAATTAACATCTTCAGCATTTCTGGTGATGTGCAGCGTTGCATAGAATTGAAGAATCAGTTCTTCATTCCAATCGCAGATGTCAGAGCAAAAATTGAGCACTCCAGCATCGTGAAGAACACTGAGGACTGGTGCGAAGCACGGCAGAGATTCCATATCCACGTGAGGAATATGCTCATGGTAGAAAATCTTCTCCTTGTTGAACAGCACTGAGGAATAGAAATTTGCTTGATTGGCAGTCCAGAAACGCCTCTTCCTAATACGAGCAGAGTCATATGGGTTGTAATCTTCGAAGAATACGTGCTCGCCAAAAAAATCATCAGCCTTGAACTTTTGCTTGCGTGAGAGTGGATCCTTTGGCTTTGGCAGAGGAGTGTCAGTGAGTTGCATCACGACCTCAGGAATCTCAATCGCAGGTTCTTCAGGCTGAGGAATTTCCGGTTCCTCCTCAGTGGCAGTCTGCGTCGTTGGTTGTTCAGAAGCAGCAGTTTCTTCAGCGCTAGTGGCTGGAATTTTCTCATGGACAGATGCAGTGGGATGAGTTTCTTCAGAGCCCATGTGAATAGTTTGTGTGGGGGACTGAGGAATTTGCTGTAGAGGGGTGAACATTGGAGAGTTTGGATGCTGGCTTTCCCAGAATTCATCACTGATTACGGGTGTGGAGCAGCCAATGTCCACATCTTTATCTTCCATTTCTTCAACGCCAGCCTCTTCAGCTGTGAACTGAGGCATTGCGAGGAGATGATAGGTGTTGAAGGGATCGCATCCACTTCAATTTCTTCATCCAACGGTTCAGACGAAGCAGCAGAAGGAGTTTCTTCATAAGATCCGCTGGGGATCACATATTCTTCATCAAAAGGAACAAGGTCCTTTGATGGCCTGGTTGAGATGGAAACAACATCAATCGGATGTGCAAATGAACTTGTCATAGGCTTCATTTTCTTTGGAGCTGAAGAATCTGAAGTAGCTGATGCTTTCCTTTTCTTCACTGCAGCACGCTCTGCAGCCTTGGTCTTCTTCACATCTGATGTAGATGGAAGGATTGGAGTTGAAGTTGGTGTAGGAGCAGCTGAGGAATCTGGTTGATTTTCTTCAGGCACAACTGATGCAGTTGCCCTGATTTCTTCATTTTCTTCAGGCGCACCACTAGTGGATGCCCTGCCAATTTCTTCGGTGGCTGAAATGCAGTCATCAGCCCTGGAACTCACATTTTCTTCAGCAGCCTGATTGTCATCAGCGGTGCTGGCATGTTCTTCAGTCAGCTGAGCAGATGCGTCAGCCTGAGGAATTTCCTGTTGCGTTGGGGCAGCAACATTTGAGAACTGTTCAGTTATCTTTACAAATCTAACTTTGGCTCCTTGCCAATCAGCATAGTAGGCTTTGAAGTCATCGCTGAGGGTTTTCATTTCAGATTGGATTTTTACAAGTTCATCAGTTGTCATAGTGACAACGTTGTTCTTCAGATATTTCTCCTTTCTGTACTGGGCCTTCTTGATCTGCCTGGCCTGATCATATTTCCATTTCTCCTCTTGGATGAAATGAGTCAGCATGTGATTTTGACCAGGCGTCAGCTTGAAGTCAGGCATAGGAGTATTTGGGTCCTTGTGCCAGAGATCAATGTAGTCGAGGATCAGCTTGGGATCCAAAAGCAGTGGCACAGGTGTGCCTTTGGCTTTAGCGGCCCTAACTTGTCCGTCTCTCATGATTTCTGCAAGTTCATCATCATCAGCTTCATCTTCTTCAGACGACACTTGGAAAGCGACTTGCTTCTTTTGAGGACTTGGGCGCGGACCTCGTCCAGCAGTGGCCTTGGTCTTCAGCAGAGTGGGCCAGATGAAGAATTTGGTGCAGCTGAGGAGCTTGCTGAGATACCAGAGGCAATGGAGATGCCTGCAGTCCTTTGGCACGAGGCCAGATGCGCAGGTGCTGAGGACTTTGTCGAAACATCTAAGGACTTTGGAGGAAGTGCTGAGGATTTTGAAGGAGTAACTTGAGGGATTTGTCGTGAGGACTTTGAAGAGTCTGGCCGTGAGGGCGCAGCTGAGGAACTTGGCCGTGAGGGCACTATTGGTGAAGCACTTGGCTTACGAGCAGGCTTCTTAGGCATGGATTTCCTCGGCTTGACAGAGGCCTCAACAGAGGCAGCAGCAGCCGCAGCAGAGTCTTCATTGAATTTCCTCACTGCTTCTCTGGCTTGCTTGGCCAGCTTGGCTTGGCGCTTGGCTCATTCATTAGGATAGTCCTCACCGCGCTTGAGGCTGGTGGGATCAGCAATTTGGCCAGGTGCCAGTGAAGCTCTTTGGCATGGAGGATTGAGTGTGAATTTCTTCATATACTTAGGAGTGACATATCTGTACTCCCTCCATTCTCTTGCCCATCTCCTCTCTATCTTCTGAATGCGCACTTTGCGCTCATTCTTGGTTTCCTCAGTAGGTGTGCAGTACCCAGCATATATGTCATCAGGGATTTCAAACGCTGTATTTACCTCAGGCCTCTTTCCTCCCTTCTGTGGCTTCTTACTGTCAGCCATTTTCTTCAGTTGAGGAATTTGAACAATTGAATTCTCTGAAGAAGTATGCAAATTTTCTTCGAGGAACGCTGCAAATGAGTTAAGTTGATGAGAACCTAGTGATTCAGCAGCGGACATGTGTACCTGTGAACAGAGTATAGTTGCGAGGAATTTGGAGAGGTCATATGCATTCTCAGAAGGTTTTTCAAAAAGATCAAGTTTGAGGAATTTGACTAGATGAGTCTTGAAGATTTTCACTAAGCGTTCTTTGTCTTAGGTTCCAGAGTTGTATAGATCGAAGATCCACATAATTGAGGAATCTTGAAGAAAAATGATGCTTAGAGAAACGAATCAAGAACAGATGACATGTGAGGTGTTTAGTGTGTGAAGATTTGAAGAATAAAACACCTTTGAAGATTTTGTAGAGAAACTTCGAATCAAAGAGGGCAGTAAAAGTAACTTTTAATTACCCTGAATGAAGAACACGACGAACAGTGAGGTGAAACAGTGGAGTTCGTCGGTGTAGATCTTCCATGCCCTAACTTGGCGGAGGAAGATGTCTACGGCGGCGGCGGAGGTGAAGATTTCCGCGGTCGACGCGAGTACGACGACGACGAGGTCGAGGCAGTGAAGCTCTTCCTCACCGGCGACGATGGAGTAGCGGCGGCGCTAGGGTTTGGGAAGCTTGAGTGGGAGAGAGAGATCAAGCGGAGTAAAGGAAGTGAGGAAGGGATGATGGGGTATTTATAGTAGCAGTGAAAAACTGTTCGCCCGAAGATTTGGGACGAACGTGCCCCTGACCCTTCTCCTTCGCACGACATGTGTCACCCACGTACTGTGTAGTGGAGATCGTGTAAGATCGTGGGTGAATTAAAAATTTATTGTGGGATGCGGAACGTTTTGAGCGGCAAAACCAAAAATTTGGATAAGATTAGTTTTAAAGTTCTGTTCGCAATTTCTTCAGCTGACAAGGACACAGTGAAGATTTTGAACGAGTTTCAAATAGAACGCACATGAAGAATTTGTGAACAAATTGGGTTGAGTATAGCATAGAGGGGAAGGGTCCGATCACATTCACTTAGCAAAAAACCAACTTGAAGAAATAGCAATAAGTGAATGCTGTAGAGGACATAAACTCATATATATATATATATAGCCAATGAAGAAAAACAACGGAACCAGTGAAGACTATGCAAAGTTGAAGAATATGAATAATTTGAGGAATTTCAACTTTTGGTGGTGGCGTGACCCACCGTATAAGAATGATGATTTCAGACACCGCGTACAATTATCGTAGGGTTCTGAGAATCAAATTCTTCATTAATTTCTTCACACTAAGAGTGTTATTCTTTATTGATTGAAGTAAAACGTTTCTTCATGTGTTGCACATCTAAGTCATCAATTTTGCATAAGTGTTAGGATGAGTGTCCTTTTTACAGAACATTCGAAGATTCTAGGATATTTAGCTCACACCGCAACTTGCTAAATCTCTTCTCATCCAAGGGCTTTGTGAAGATATCGGCTAGCTGTTCTTCAGTCTTCACATGCTCAATAGAAATGTCGCCCTTCAACACATGATCACGAAGAAAATGATGACGAATCTGAATGTGCTTTGTCTTCGAGTGCTGAACTGGGTTGTGAGCAATCTTAATGGCACTCTCATTGTCACAGAAGAGAGGTACATTCTTGATGTTGACGCCGTAGTCCTTGAGAGTTTGCTTCATCCATAGCAATTGGGCATAGCAAGAACCAGCGGCAATGTACTCAGCTTCAGCAGTAGATAGTGATACACAGTTCTGTTTCTTCGAGGACCAACATACCAAAGATTGTCCGAGGAAATGACATGTACCAGATGTTGATTTGTGATCCACACGATCACCAGCATAGTCAGAGTCGGAATATCCAACAAGATCAAAAGCCGAGCCCTTGGGGTACCATAATCCAAGTGTTGGTGTGTGAGATAGATATCGAAGAATATGCTTCACAGCCTTATGGTGTGATTCCTTCGGTGCAGCTTGAAATCGGGCACACATGCAAACACTAAGCATTATATCTGGCCTAGATGCACATAATTATAATAAGAAACCTATCATGGAGCGGTATACCTTATGGTCGAAGTCAATACCATTTTCATCAGTGCACAGATGGCCATTTGTGGACATAGGAATTTTAACGCCTTTGCAATCTTGCATGCCGAACTTCCTAAGTACATCCTTGAGGTATTTCTCCTGAGATATGAATATGCCATTGTGTTGTTGATGAATTTGAAGACCTAAGAAAAATTTCAACTCTCCCATACTAGACATTTGATATTCTTCACTCATCATATAGGCAAATTCATCACTATAACGTTGGTCAGTACAGCCAAAGATAATATCATCAACATATACTTGGCACACAAACAATTCACCATCATAAGATTTAGTGAAAAGAGTAGGGTCGAGTGAACCGGGTTTGAAGCCTTTCTTCATGAAGAGTTCCTTCAAAGTATCATACCAAGCCCGTGGGGCCTGCTTGAGGCCATAGAGGGCCTTGTTGAGTCTGAAGACTTTGTCAGGATTCTTTGGATCTTCAAAACCTAGGGGTTGAGCAACATATACTTCTTCCTCAAGCTTACCATTGAGGAATGCACTTTTCACATCCATTTGATATAGAGTGATATCATGATGGTTAGCATAAGCAAGTAATATGCGAATAGCCTCAAGTCTAGCAACATGTGCAAAAGTTTCATCGAAATCAATTCCTTCAACCTGTGTGTAGCCTTGAGCTACAAGCCGTGCCTTATTACTCACCACAAGGCCATTTTCATCTTGCTTGTTGCGGTAGATCCACTTTGTGCCGATGATATTGTGCTTGCGAGGATCTGGACGTTTGACCAGTTCCCAGACATTGTTGAGCTCGAACTGATGTAATTCTTCTTGCATGGCCTGAATCCACTCAGGCTCCAGAAATGCTTCATCTACCTTAGTGGGCTCTGTAATAGAGACAAAAGCATACTGCCCACAAAAGTTAGACAAATGTGAAGCTTTTGAGCGTGTGAGAGGACCTGACGCTTTGATGTCATTGATGATATTTTCAACTTGCACTTCTTTTGCAATGCGAGGATGAGCTGGTTGTCGTTGAAGAGTTTGATCAGCGTTTTCTTTAGCACCATTTTCTTCAGGTGCATTAGCTCGATGTTCTTCATGTCCTGGAATGAATTATTCAGCAGATTCTTCAGTAGGAATGACATCCTCAGTAGCCTTGAACTTGATAGTTTCCTCAGGTGCTAGTTCATCTATCACAGTAGGTAGGTGCTCTCTTTGCGAGCCATTAGTTTCATCGAACCGCACATCTACAGTTTCAACAACTTTGTGAAGAACGTTGTTGAAGACTCTGTAGGTGTGCGAGTCCTTTCCGTAACCAAGCATAAAACCTTCATGTGCTTTCGGTGCAAATTTTGAGTTGTGATGAGGATCTCTAATCCAACATTTAGCACCGAAGACTTTGAAATAACTTACATTGGGTTTCTTATCAGTGAGGAGTTTATAGGCAGTCTTTTTGAAGAATTTGTGAAGATATACTCTGTTGATGATGTGGCACGCAGTATCAATTGCCTCAGTCCAAAAACGACGAGGCATTTTGTATTCATCAAGCATAGTGCGAGCCATCTCAGCAAGAGTCCTGTTCTTGCGCTCCACGACGCCATTCTGCTGAGGAGTGTAAGGAGCAGATAACTCACGAGTAATACCAAGTTCATCAAGATAGTCATTGAGACCAGAATTCATGAACTCAGTGCCATTGTCACTTCTGATGTGCTTGATCTTCACACCAAAGTTGGTTGAAGCCCTCGAGGAAAATCGTTTGAAGACTTCCTGCACTTCATGTTTGTAAGTAACAAGGTGTACCCATGTGTAACGAGAATAATCATCAACAATAACAAAGCCATATTGAGATGCTTCATTTGAGATAGCAAAATAATGATTAGTACCAAAGAGATCCATGTGAAGCAATTCAAATGGGCGAGTGGTGGTCATGATAGTCTTCGCTGGATGCTTGGCCTTGGTCATCTTCCCGGCTTCACAGGCTCCGCATAGGTGATCCTTGAGGAATTTGACATTCTCGATGCCAATGACATGCTTCTTCTTCGCAAGCGTGTGCAAATTCCTCATGCCTGCATGACCAAGTCGTCGATGCCAGAGCCAGCCTTCTGAAGCTTTTGCAAGTAAGCACACGGCTGGTTGTGGTCCTGTAGAGAAATCAACAATATGCAGGTCTCCTCTCCTAAAGCCTTCGAAGACTTTGGAATTGTCAGCTTCCATAACCACAACACAACGGTACTTGCCAAAGACAACAACCATATCAAGATCACAAAGCATTGAGACAGACATAAGGTTGTATCCTAAGGACTCAACAAGCATGACTTTGTCCATGTGTCGATCCTTTGTAATCGCAACCTTACCTAGACCCAATACCTGACTTTTGCCTTTGTCAGCAAAGATGATATGCTTCAGATGCGACGGAGATAATGGAGCATCCATCAATAGATTCTTGTCACCAGTCATGTGGTTTCTACATCCACTATCGAGGACCCACTCAGTGGCTTTGGGTTGATCATCCTGCAGATGAATTAGTGCAGCTTACAAACTCATATACTTCATCAGTGAAGAATATGACATCAATTCATCAGATCAATTTCATCAAGTAAAAGAACTGATAAAGCAATATGAGGACGTGAGAAATGAAAGTTCATTTCTTCAAGATTAGCCTGCGTCTTTTCAGGCATGCTTAGATCTTCAACAAATTCTTCAGACGATTATGTGCGTCTGGAGACCTGACCTTGCAGAAGAGATTAGTTCTTTTTCTTCACCACCCACATCTGAAGGGGTGGAAAAGAGTTCATCATTCTGCGAGCTCCATACGAGAAGGATGGCATGGAAGCCGGTCCATTTTGTCTCACATAAGAGGGGTTAGAGTAAGCAGAGAAATTCTTTGAGGACTTATGGACATAATGATTTGAAGAATAATGCACATATCCATAATCCTTAGATCTTCCCTGTGAAACAGACGGGTTAGCACGATGATGTTCATATGAGGACTTTGATCCATATGAAGAGTTTGGTCTGTATGAGGACTTAAATCCATATGAAGAATTTAGTCCATATGAAGAATTTGATCTGGGGTTCCTATTCTTCACAGGTGGCGTCATGATGACATTCACCTGAAGATTTTCAAGACATCTTTTGAGAACCTAGATTTTCTTCACAGGGGAGCCGTTCCTACAGTTAGTGCCAACATATCTAGCAAATACTTCACCATTCTGATTTTTGAACAGTTTATAGTTGGAGTCAATTGACTCATCATCAGAATGAGGAGATTCACATGCAAATCCAGATAAGTTAGATGGATCAACTGGAGGTCCCTTTGCAGCAACCCATGTAGTTTTGGGGTACTGCTTAGGCTTCCAATATGTACCATCAGCATTGATTTTCCTCTCAAAGGCGATACCCTCTTTCCTAGGGTTCCTGTTGAGGATCTGCTTTTTAAGCACATCACAAAGATCCTGATGCCCTTTGAGGCTTTTGTACATGCCTGTCGTGTACAATTCCTTCAGCCATGCATTGTCAGTGATACTAGCAATGTCCTCAGATGAGAAATTAGTGATAGTAGAGGCATGTGAAGAATTTGAAACATTAGCAGCATTTGAACATTCAGGTGAAGAATTAGCAGATTCACGTTCAATGCACTTCAAGCATGGAGGAACAAATTCTTCCTGAGATGCGCTGATTTGTTGAGCAAGTAATGAATCGCGCTCCTTCTGAAGATCTTCATAACTCACTCTTAGCTTCTCAAGGTCTTGCTTTCTTTGAAGAAATTCATAAGAAAGCTTCTCATGATCCGATAAGAGAGTGTTATGTTGATCTTGAAGGGTGTCATACTTAGTATGAAGTCTCTGAAGACTTTCAGCCAAAGCTTTTGACCGATCCATTTCCTCACCCAACATATCATCGCTCTTGTTTAGCATATAGTGAGCTTTTTCCAAAGCTCTTTGTTGTTTAGTAGCAAGGGAAGCAAGTTTGACATAGCTGGGTCCAAATTCATCACCAGATTCATCATCACTGGACTCGGATAGGTAGCATTCAGTTACCTCAGCATCTTTTGCCATAAGGCATGATGCAGAAGATGATGATTCTGGTTTGAATGTCATTGTTTTGAGAGATTCCTTGAAGTCCTCAAACCAAGGATCATGACAAGTTCGATGACCTTCATAGACCTCAGAGAGACGGTCCCAGATGAGCTTCGCATGATCGAGATGCATGATATTCCTGAACTGATTTTGTGACATGCTGGAGCAGATGACATCCTTCGCCGTGAGGTTGATAAGAGTGTACTTGCGAATGTCATCAGCATCTGCCATCTTGCACAGATCAGTCAGGCCAATCTCAGTGACGGTCCACAACTCGCTGTTCATCACCATGAGGCGTTTCTTCATATGGCCTTCCACTTTGGATACTCGTGACCGTCAAAGATGGGGCATGTCACCTTCGTCATACCTGCGGTCGACATAACTAAAACTCCAGGCGGTTAAACCAAAATCACACAGAACAAGGGAGTACCTTGCTCTGATACCAATTGAAAGTGCGTTATATCGACTAGAGCGGGGTGAATAGGCGATTTTTATGAAATTCTTCACTGAGGAATTTGCCAGTGAGGAAATTCCTTAGCGAAGAACTACTAGCAGCGGAATAAGTACTCAAAGGTAAACATAACTGAATATAAGCATAGTCATCATGATGAAATGAAGACAGGCTCAAAGTACAGGAAGCGTAATCACAAGATAACACAGGATGAAGACAAACAGACTGAAGAAATTGAACTGAGGAAATTGAGAAAGTCTTCAGTCAAAGTCTTCAAACACAGATATGAACAAACATACAGCACAGTTATGAGGAAATGAAAGAGTTGAGGAAATAGAACCAGTAAGCTCGGTGAAGACAATGATTTGGTAGACCAGTTCCAACTGCTGTCTCAGTTGTACGTCTGGTTGGAGCGGCTGATTATTTAAACTCGAGGACACACAGTCTCGGACACCCAGTCAAGGACACTTAGTCCAAGACACCCAGTCCTCACCGTATTCTCCTTGAACTAATGTTACACAGACCTCGTCCAATCACTCGTGGTAAGTCTTCAGGTGACTTCCAAACCTTCACAAACTTGGTCACCCGGCGATCCACAATTCGTCTTGGATGCTCTAGACCATGACGCCTAACCATCTGGAAGAAGCACAGTCTTCAAAGGTAACAAGTGTCGGATCCACTCAGGATCAATCTCTTCAGTGATGCTCAATCACTTGGGGGGTTTGTAGGTGTTTGGGTTTTGGGTTTTTGGTTTTTCCTCACTTGATGATTTTCGCTCAAAGTCCTCGGAGGATGGGTTGCTCTCAAATGACAAGTGTCGGTTTCTCTCGGAGCAGCCTCAACCAGCTAGTGGTTGTAGGGGGCGGCTATTTATAGCCTAGGGAGCAGCCCGACATGATAAGACATAAATGCCCTTCAATGATATGACCGTTAGGTGGATAGATATTTTGGACAGCTGCGCATAGCACAGCAACGGTCGGAATTTTGAGTACCAAAATCCTCAGGGCTATCATGTTCCTCACTGTGTAGGCAATCCGCACTGGGCGAATTCCTAACTCCTCAGTCAGGACAAATTCCTCAGAGACCAGAAGAACTTTGTCTCTGTCACTGAAGAATTGACTGAACTATATGAGATTTTCAATGGCTTCACTCGAAGGGATTGGTAGGTGTAGGATTTTGAGTTGAGCATCACATGGAAATTTTTCCTTAGTATTTCCTCGACCCCCTTTAACAGTACGGTGTTTCCTATGACTCAAGAAAGAGAAAAACAAAACTATGAAAACAAAAGTCTTCAAGCTTCATATTCCTCGCATGAATATCAAGTCTTCACGGACACACCAATTTCTTCACTTTCAAAGTCTTCATGAAAGTCTTCAGAAATACCAAAATCTTCAGTCGAAGATATTCATTTTTAGGGGTCGACTTTTCCTGTAAATATCAAACTCCTCATAGACTTATAGACCTGTGTACACTCACACACGCATTAGTCCCTTAACCTATAAGTCTTCAATACACCAAAATCACTAAGGGGCACTAGATGCACTTACATATGGGTAAGTTACTCAGATTTACCATTCCAAATAACAAGAGCAAATGATAAGAGTAAATCGTCATGGTGGCCAAGCCATGTCGCACCCAAATCATTACCCTCTATAAGGTTTAGTGAATCTCGCATCCTAACACTCGGGCATCCTCACAGGCATTGCAGATTTCTCTTGTCCATGAACTGGGTTCGGATAAATCCATCAATTCTGCAAGCCAAATGAAAACAACTATCGTTTCACCAAAACCCTCTGGTTTTACGCAAGGTTGTCAGAATCGCGATTCTGTTAGACGATTCTACGACTTTATGATCCAAACTAACCCCTATGATTCTACGACTTTAGTTCTTAGAATCTACGTTTCTACGATCCTGATAGTGAAGATTCTACGATTTGCGATCCTACCATCGAAGTTCCGATCCGATTCAAAATCACGATTCTGACAACCTTGGTTTTACGTATCCTCCTACAAAATAGCTATAACTTGATCGGTAGACGTTTCATGGATCCTTCATAATTCTTCCTTCAACAATACTGTGCTTGTTCCTCGGTAAATCCTGGGCTTGTGGGTTATGGCCCACTTCAACACTTGTATAGCTTTTACTCATCCTCAACCACTGTTCAAGATATCTTCCAATATTTCGATAAATCGGCCAATTTATCACTTACCGTTGTCTGACCGATAAGATAAATCGGCTGATAAATTAGCCGATATGGCGATAAATCGGCCGATATACCGATAAACTGGCCGATTTAACCCTTATCATGGGTCGACCGATAAGTTCCCGATAAGCGATATCCCCAACATTGGTTACAACTGATCCATATTCTCCGGTAATTCTCATACCACTTCATTTCCTTCATCTCCTTGTGGTAACCAACATAACGAAATCAAACTGCAACTTATTTTTGTCCAGCTCCTTTCTGCGGATCGGCATGAACAACACGTTTCTTTCTCCTTTGACCCTGTGGTTTTACGAAATACTACCACACTTAAAATGAATTGTACTAATTCATCCACAGACCATATTTCTCATATCCTTGAAAATGGTCAAAATCTAAGAGAGTGGCAACTCTTACAATTCAACATGGCACTGATGATTCAACTTTATTGATCCATGAAATATTACATTCTCCAAGACTTCCATTACATAGGTCAACTCAACCTACTCATGAAAATAAAATTGCTTCCTACTACTTATTACTGATATCATAATCTCGACTCGGTTTTAGCTTTCTTTTGATCCGAACATTCCCTAGCATAATGTCCCACTTCCTTACAATGAAAACAAATGGCTTCCGACTTGTCTCGAGGCTTCCTTGTGATTTTCTGGACTCCTTGGGTTCTTGGCTTCTTGTCCGAACATTCATGGTAGTAGTGCCATGAGTTCTTGCACCTGAAACATGTGATATAACTCAAGTCCTTCTCTGCAGAAATTGGGTTACTCTGGGGAGGTATTCGTTTCCTCCTCGGGGGCTTCTTCGTACCGATCAGTGCTTCTATTTCATGTGGATCAAATTTTACTTCTTCTATCGGGAAGTATTCTGGATTCTCTTTTCTTTCCTTGGTGCAATACTGTGAAAAATGTCCTTTTTCTCCACATGAATAGCAGGCTTTGGAATAAAATCTGGTTAGGCCTTCTCCATCAGGGTCTTCAACATCGTCCTTCGTCACAGGTTGTTTCATACCTTCTCGGAGGGTTTCCTTCATTCCTTCCTTATGCTTCCGGTTAGTTTGTTGTACCACGGGATAAATGTGACACTGAGTAGGGTAGTGATCCGTTCCTTCACATAAGACACATGTAACCTGCCAGGTTGGGCATTCTCCGGCTGGGTGATTTTCTTCACAATGTGGGCATCCGTCCTTTGTGTTCTTTATGTGTGTGTCCAATTTCTCCGCAAATCTTACATGCACAAGGTTTCTTCATCATCTTACTATCGTAGGGATTCCGGGTAAGACGAGACCTTAGCAGAGTCGTCTTGAATTCTTCCCAAGTCTTTGCTCCATTCCATCCTTGTATGGCTTGATGCATTTTCCACCATGTTGCGGCACTTCCTTCAAAGTACCGAAGAGCGTATGGTACTTCATCCTTTCTTTCAACAAGGTTGATCCTTAGGTGATTCTCCATGTTACGAATCCATTGCTCGGTCTCCAACTGAGTCTTGGGTACCGAGAATTTGAGTCCATCTTCATTCATCATCTATTGGGTCCAAGGGTTTTGAGATGAGATAGAGTTGGAGGAATAGAGAGATACAAACATCGCACAAGTCAATCATGATTCACACATTCATTCAATCAAACATTAATATAGTACTGCCACCCACATAAGTTGGTATGGTCAGATACTCAAATCGTAAACGTTCAAACTTATTTTCTCATGGTGGTCTACTGTGGTGTCCCAGTATGTCTTGGAGTTGATTCTTGAGCTTCTGGATCTCAACATCTTTGGCATGAGCTATGGTCCTGCTATTCTCCAGTTCCTGACGAAGTTTCCGAACTTCAAGGTCTTCCTCCGCATGCTTGGTTACCTCCAGCTTTTGGGCCTTGAGTTCTTCATGCAGTGCTTCCTTATCGAATAAGATTTCGAGAAGGTCCATCTGGAGGTTCTTGATGTAATGCTCCAAGTCTTTGTTATACACCGTCAGAGGTGAAAACTTTAGCTTTTGCTCCTTCGTCAGTAAGATATGTGCTCCACCAGCTTTCTGCCATCTAAGCTTTCCAAAATTGTTCTTGCTTAGCTCATTACGATGACGATAGCATAGGCGTGCAATTGCATCATGAATGGCAGTGTTGATTCCCATATCCTTGTTGCGGGCTATCATCTCATATGTGATGTCTCCTTTCTTGGGGTCTCCTTGACGTCCAAAAACTCAAGTCTTAATGCCCCATGTTCTGGTTCTTCTCTTGTTCACCTTGATCTCCGGTATCGGCAACTTCAGCAGTCTGACTAGTACCATGAGGGTTGGACCACAAAGAACGTCCTTATAGTGCTCTCTGTTGTTCAGGGTGAAATTCTCCATCTAAAATTTGGAAATTAGAAGAGTTTTGGTCAAGGGTTCAAAAGATGAGGGACAAATTCCAAGGCAAAATTTGTTCTCTCGGGGTCTTGCTAGTACTAAGCCATTTCCTAGGGTCACGTCCTACAGTCAACATGTGCTCTGATACCATTTCTGTAGCGACCAAATCTCAGACGGTCAAGTCTCTGTGTATCTGTGCTATTCCTGGATCGGTATGCTAGCACACACAGTACATCAATGTATATATCAAAGTGTAATCACATGTATAAGTAACAAAAAAACTGATATATACCTTAAAACTCTCAGCGGAAAACAGACAAACGGGTGTGGAGTCCCATCAACACCATCCGCAAGTTGAGTGTGGATCGTAACCCTATCGTATCACTTACTCGTCGGATAATACCTGCAACATAATATGTTGCAGCCGTGTAGGTCAGTACGTTGAATGTACTGGCAACTCACACCACAAGAGATGAATAAATGTCCTATTTATACATGCAATATGGCTGGTGGTTGGTTCTAAATTTAATTTGCATAAAGCTGATTTTTCCCTATCATCAAAAGAATATCATATTGTTACTACATAATTCATCACAATATGATTGAGATGGTTGCTCCATTTAATCTATACCCAAATTCACTAAAACCCATTAGATTATTTAGAGTGATGAGATTGCTCAATTCCCACTTTCCAGATGCTCAAATTGTCCATAACCGGGGACACGGCTAATCGATTAGTTTTACACTCTGCAGAGTTTTGCACACTTTTCCCCACAAGACTCGATCACCTCCTTTGTAGTCCTCGCACTGCCTGGTGTTTGAGAGCCGGAAGATCAAGACATAGTCTTTCTGAAGTGTTCCCTCTTAACCCTGGGTAGACCGGTACACCTACATATATAACTACATCTGCTAGTCTACCACTGTAAGAGGTCACACAACGTACTCAACTAAGCCAGAGCCCATAATAGCTTGTGGTTGTGCAGGTAAGCTTCTAGTCATGAAAAATTGATGAATCCCTTTGATCCTGGGTGGCAGTCCATAGGGTGATCACACGGGTACTCCGGGATCCCCTGGGCAAGTCCACTGGTTTCTCCAGGGTGCCCCTTACAAATCCACCCAGATGTGTGTTAATGTTGCCACCTTAAGGTTACCCTTAATTATTATATCACTCGCAACTTTCATGATCTCACATACCAATCCCCGTCTACAATGGCATAGCAAAAATCCCTACAACGTTGGCGACAAAGAGTAAAGGCTCGGACCTACCTCATTGCACTACTGGGTTTATAATATAGCCAACTAACATATTCATGTAAACCCTACATCAAAGGACTAAATGCATATATAAAACATAGGTATAAAAAACGTGATCAAGATGTAACTTGCCTTGTACTGTTGATGAAGATGAAATATTCTATTGAGTCGTCTCTCCTTCTTGTTACGATATATCTAACGATATACGAAAGTACTTTAACACACAACAACATCCAAATAAAATATTCAAATAAAAAAAATAAAAAATAACATTCCTACATAAGGTGTTAGGACTTGGTTACGGGTTGAGATAAGATCAAGAATGAAAATATGATATAGGTTTTGTTCTAGGGTTGGGTCAAAGTGAAGATCACGGGCTGAAGAGTTGTGAGGCAAGGTTCTATGACAAAGTCTATAATGAAAATGGTAGATGGAGTTTGTGGCACAAAGATTTATGTAACAAAATGTATGTAACATCTCATGAAGTCTAAATTTGTATAATGATGGCATATGACCAGAGAGGTTCCTAATGATCTTCTCAAGAAAGCTGAATCAAGTATCACATTAAACTAATGATGAAATTGAATTACGATAAAATAAAAACTATATGAAGTGTTAAGGTTGAAACAGTGGCTAGACATAGATGAACAATTAGGAAAAAAAATTAACAGCAAGATATGGACCGAAGGATCAATTTTACTGAAGGAAACATTTTCAACAGAATTATAGATTAATAGATATAGTAAAAATACTCAAATACAAATTTTAAATTTGTGTCAAATTTAATTTACCAAAAGTGAAATATTTTTTTCTCATGATAAACTTCGTGTTTCAACGAATCCATGGATATAAAATTTGTCAAATTTGGACTTACGGTCTAGGAGATATGAATTTCTGAAGTTTGAGTATTTTTCTGAAAAGCAATTACGGGATTTACACAGTGCTCACCGGAGTTTCGCCGGAGTTTCGTTGGAGTTGGAGAAGAAAAGGTCCCGACGGCAGCGATTGGCCGAACGACGGAGAGGAGGCCTAGGCGAACTTGGGAGATGCAGAGGTGAGACCGTCCTCATCCTCGCGTGCGGTGGAGAAGCCGCCGGAGTTGCGAAAACAGGTAAATCCCGGCGAGTAATTCCTCTCGGAATAGAGCGATATAAAGAGGGGGGGGGTTTAGGGAGAGGGATGAGGGCTTCAAGGCGCACCTAGGGGTCCTATTTATAGTGGCCAAGGTAGCCGGTACAGAGAGATCAAACGAGCTCATTGTGGCCTCTAATGACGGATTGATTCCGAAACAATTAAGACATCAAAGTGAAATTTTAATCCTCTGAATGGGTTCTCCATGCAATACAAAAGATCTTGTTGATAAGAAGTGAAAAGAGCGAACGTTTCAAGTGCTAGAGGAAGAGGAAGATGTACAGGTGCCATGGCTGTTTCTGTTCTCCAGATTGAAACATACAGAGAAAGAAGAAGGGGTTCCTTGACTTGGGCTAAGGAAAAAAATAAGATGGGCCTTAGTGGGGAATCAGGCCCAAGTGGAAAATGGAAAGAGAGAAAGAAGAAAAAAAAGTAGAAGTGGGCATGGTCCAAATAGGCTTAGGACATAATTACAAAATAATATATATTTTTTGTGCAAAAGTTTTAAAACAGCAAATAAAATAAATGTTCACATACACATAATTGTAATTTGGTGCCTACAAAATATTATTTGTGTGCACAGGCTAGAATACATTTTTTATGGACATAAGGACAATTGTAAATTAACAAAAGGACAATTGTACCGTATTAAATATTTCCAAATATATTTTTGGAGAAGTCACATTATCTCCTCTCATTAAATTTGATTTGATTGATTTGGAATATTTAAACGACAGTAAAACTCTAAATAATATCATATTTCAATTGGAACTCCAAAATCCAAACAAACTCCATATGAAATATTCATCCACCACATTTGAGAAAGTCATCTTATTCTCACTCCAAAAATGTGATTGTGGTTTCCAATATTTCAAAAAAGAGTCAAACAAAAATTAAAGCCCTTTGATTTTCTTGAATAAACTTCCTCAGCCATAGTTTTATTTATTGGACAAAATGTTACCCAACTTTTATAACATGATTAGAAAAGTTTTAAACAAGAACTCAAAATGTTTTAATTCTCGTGAAAATAAAATAATTTCACACAATCCATCACACAACAATCAAACAAACAATCATATTTATTTATTTAATATAACATTCCCAAATATAGAATTTTGGGATGTTACAATAAGTCATTTTAGAGATTTCAATATGGACTACATACGAAGGAAAATGGGTGAATCTATACTCTAAAATATGTTTATATACATCTGTATGTAGTCCTTATTGAAATATCTAAAATGGCTTATATTTTGAAACGGAGGGAGTATCTGAAAAATGTATACAAAAAAATACAGTATGTGTGAAAAAGTTGATTATTTACTAAAATATGTTAATCAAAGCATTTTATAAAATGTTAATCTTGTATTCAAAAAATTTAATCAAGAATTTGAAAAATGTTAACTGTGTATAGAAAAATGTTGACCACGTATTAAAAAATGTTAACCTTGTATTTAGAAATTATAATCAAGCATTTTAAGAATGTTAAATGTGTCTAAAAAATGGTCACGCGTATTAAAAAAATGTTAATCATGTATTTTCAAAATATTAATCAGTCATTTAAAAAAATGTTAAACATGTACAAAAAAGTTGTTGACATGTCTTTATAAAATTTTAATCTTATATATGGAAAATGTTAAACCGGTATTACAAATATGTATTATATATATACCAAAAATGTACAAAGTGTATAGAAAAAATAGACATGAAAAATATAAGTGTTCCAAAAAATAACCATGTATTTAAAAAAATTTATTAAATGTGTATATAAAAAAGGTTTCTGATATATACAAAAATATTGAATGTGTACTGAAGAAGTTGACATGCGTGGAAACCATAGAAAATTTACAAAAGCAAATGAAACCAAGAAATGCAATAGGAAAACCAAAGAAACCCCAAACAATGAAAACCAGAGATACCCAAAGAAAAAGAATGGAACAGAAAATCTGAGAAAGAAACAAAAAGATGAAGAAGCCCTATGAAACCAAGAGAGAAATATATAAAAATTGAAGGAAGAAAAGAAACTAAAAATAAAAACAATGAAAACCAATAAAAGAAGAAAACAAACAATGAAAACCGAATGGAAAAGCAGAAAATCAGAGAAATAACAAAGAAGGTGAAACTAAAAAACCAATGAAGAAACAAATAGAAACAAAAGGAAACATAAAAAACAAAAAATGGACCAAACTTTCTCATCATCAGACGAAAAAAGGGGCCAAAAACGGTTATGTGCAGCGTCCAATACAATGCCAGCGAGCGTTAGAAAAAGGGGGGAAATTTGTTTTTGCCACTCTTGTTTTTGCCAATTTCTCTTATGCCACTCTAGATTTTAGACATTTCACATTTGTGAGTCTTATCTTTTGACAATTATAACAATTGCCATTCCGTGGCAAAAGCAAATAATTTTGTTTCAGTTTTGCTACTCTTAGCTTTTGACAATTATCACAATGGTCATTCCGTGGCAAAAGCAAAATAATTTTGTTCAGTTTTGCCACTCTTAACTTTTGACAATGTATCACAATTGACATTCCTGGCAATTGTGATAATTGCCAAAAGCTAAGAGTGGCAGAAGTGAAATGTCAAAAGCTAGAGTGGCATAAGGAAAATAGGCAAAAGTTAGAGCGGCGAAAACAAAAATTACTGATAATAAAAACAAACGGGCCGGCCCAGCTACAACAGGGCGAGCCAAAGTTTTAGGCCAGACGGTACTATCCCTCGCTACAAGCAAGATATAGGGCGTGTTTGGATGCAGTCCTGGGACATATTGACCTGGCCTGAGACCTGCCTGGACATTGTTTGGTTGCCAACCTGAAATCTCAGAGGCGTCCCTGGCCTGGAGGTCACATGTATCTTGATTAGCCTGGCCAGTTCACAGGCAGCTTGTTTAGCCTGGCCCAGGCCGATGGAGTCGGACGCCTGGCTTCCAGGCATGCACAATTTTCAGCTACTCAAGTACATGCATGCTGTATGACCTGTCCAATCAAGCTGCCACCTGTTTTTTTAATGCTTAACTATTTGTCCCAGGCCAGTGTTCCAACCAAACATCACATGCACAGGCGTGCCTGGCCAGGCAATTTTTCTCTCTTTCCCAGGCCAACACCAGGCTTTACTTTTTACCAGGCACGGTGGGCAGGACTTGAACCAAACACGCCCATAGTACCTCCGGTCTTCCTTGACTCGAGACAGTAACACAGCTCGCCTCAAGCAACCACCAGAATGGGTCAGCCAGTGCGGACCACAGGCCTTCAACGCTCTTTTTCATATATATACTTTTCACATTTTTGCTTTCATTTTTTGCTATAATGTTTTTATCTTTCTTATTTTCTAACTATCCTAAAAATATCTATAATGGAAATAACTTTGGCATTTAATTTGGAGAATGTTAAGCGTGTGTAGAAAAATGTTTGTGATCTCTAAGAAAATTGTACAATGTGTATGAAAAAAATAGACATCAAAACATAAATCTTGAAAAAAATTAATCATGTATTTGAAAATGCCAATCGTGTATATAAAATTGTTTCATATGTATACAAAAAATGTACAATGTGTATGGAGAAAGGTAGACATCAAAAAATATATGTTTTAAAAATATTAATCTTGTATTTGAAATATTTTCAATGTGTACATAAAAATATTCCTGATGTATACAAAATACGTAAAATATGTATGGAAAAATAGTCATAAAGAAATAGAAGTTTTTATAAATGTTAATGATGTATATGCACAAATGTTAAATGTTTATATAAATACTTTTACTGGTGTATATGGAAAATTTAGAATGTGTATTGAAAAAATTTGACATCAAAAATATTAGTCATGTATTTGAAAAGGTGTTCAACGTCTACACAAAAAATGCTTAACAAGGCAATAAACGGTTTGTGTAGGATAAAAAAGGCTTATTTGCAGTAAAAATATGTACATGAACTTTAAAGAAATATTCACGTGCTTCCTAAAAATGGCCGTGAAATTTCTAAAAATGTTTATACAATGCTAACAGAAAAAATTGTGTTGTTTAAAAAATGTTTATTTCCATTAAAAACTCAATGTGTATTAGAAAAATATTGAGCATGTATTCGTAAATGTTTTCAACACAATATATTAAGAAAATGTACATGATGTATTTGAAGAATGTAAAACATGTATGAAAAATATGTTTCACGTGTACGCTAAAAAAGTATTTTGTGTAGTAAAATAATTAGACATCTGTTAAAAAGGAAAACTAATGAAAACTGATAGAAAAACAAAAAAGAAAACCAAAGAAAGAAAAAAAGCCGATGAAAACCAAGAAAGAAACAAAGAAATCAGTGCAAAAAATGAAAAAAAAATGAAAACCCAGAAAGAAAAGAAGAAACCCGGTGGAGAAACAAATAAAACAAAAAAACCCTAAAAAACACGAAAAATGGACAGCCCAGTAGGCAAACGTGAAGGGTGGGGGAGGGGGTCGTTCAGGCAAGACGGGCGCCATACTCTCTAGAAGCGAGATATAGTCTTCGCACAGGGAAATCGTCCCGTAGACTACATGCAAACTGCTACAGTATGGGCGGGTTTATTGATCAATGATCATGGGTGATTAGTATATGCAGATTTGCCTTTGAAGGCCCAGCCTCCTCCTACACTGAGGCCCAGAATGTTGCCGAGTTTTGACATTCTCTTGATCAGAGTCGCAACATGTGGCTCGAACGATGGTATGACCCAATATGTAGCCAATATTCATTTCTCGATAAATAAAGCTTGGAAAATTCTCAAGAAGAAACACGGGTTATGCTAAAAAGAAGTACGGACGGACGGCTGTGTGAGGAATCACGCTGTAACTGGGCTAGCCGGCTAGCTCACCAGTGTAGTTTGGTACTTGAGACTTGAGAGGCCAGCATTAGAGCAACTCTAGCAGACCCCTGCAAAATTTCGATCTGTAAAACGTGTTTGCAGTTTGACGAATATCCCGTTTGCGAGTCAAGAATGAGCAGGGCCGAACATCTTCAACATCTGCACGGCTGGCCTCCGTGTCATCCTGATAGTAATCATTATCAATAAGATGTATAAAAAATTAGCCAAGGCAGTCAAGTTCTACCCCCGACTCATCATCATCATCATCATCATTGTCGTCCAAGTTAAGTAACTCCGAGGGGTTGGTTTTCTTCTTGGCAGGTTTTTTTGATAGCCTTGCTCTTTGTCCGGGTCTTCTTGGCCGGCTTGTCCTGCAGCTTCTTATTCTAAAAAGGAGAATCGGCCTATGAAAGTCAAGCGGTTATAAGAAGACAGTTTAAGTAGAAATATGATTCAGCTGAAAAATGTTTTACAAACTTACAACTGGTGGCTGGTTGAGGGTGTAGAACGGGTTCAGTGTGGCTTTGCTGCAATCTGTCAAGCTCTCATTCAGTAGAGTCTTGGTCATATTATTGATGTCTTCATCAGTCAATTGGATCTGGCAGTGGCGTTGCGGGTCTTTTAAGCCGCCGGTGTACTCGCACATTAAGTCGGGACGATGGCTTAAGGGCAGAACTCTCCAGGCGACCCGGCACCGAACGAGATCAATTCCGGTCAAGCCGTTGGCCATCAAGGCTCGGATCTTTGAACAAACAAGCATATATATTTTTCCGCTCCGCTCGGTTGTACTGATGCGATCTGTAAGAGGCTGCCTGTTGCTAAGCCGGCTGACACGGTAACTTGGCAGAGAGTTTTCACCTTCCGGAGATGTGTGTTGGCAGGAAAACCAAGTTTCATTCCAGTCTTTAGGATGACTGGGCGGCTTAGCAGCTAGGAAAGTGACTTATTTACATCTCTGAATTGAAATACCACCCAATTCTAAACTGGGCCCGCCAGTAAATTCAGTCTGGCGGTTCAGATAGTAGAACTCTCCGAACAGTTCTACGGCGGGCTCTTGCTGAAGGTAGACTTCACAGAAAACTTGGAAATTGCGGATGTTTGAAACAGAGTTGGGTCCTATGTCTTGTGGATGAAGTTGAAAAAAGCTCAGTACGTCACAGAAAAACTTTGAGCCAGGTGGGCTGAACCCCCGGAGCAGATGGTCAGTGAAAACTATAACCTCGCCCTCCTTGGGTTAAGGAGGGACTTCTGTGCTCGGGACCCTCCAATGAATGATCTCTTTCTTGGCTAAAACAACGGTTTGAACAAATTCGTTCAGTGTTTCTTCGGTGACCCGGGAGACGACCCAGTTGCAGGACGTAACGGATTTTGCCTTTGACATTATGAACTACAAAAGAAAGTGTTGTCGGGTTAAGAATGATGTTGTTAAGCTGGCCAGAGTTATAAGGATGAATAAGCAAGCATGGTTAAACCGGAGTATGTCACCGTGTTATACAGGTTATCATGCATGTGATGGCGGCTTAAACGGGGCCTAATGTTATGTGACGGGTTACAATTTATGGTATAAGCCGCCATGGCAGTTATGGCACTTTAGATCTATCAGCGAAATTTTTGCTAAGTGATGGACAAACAGATTTTGCAGACTGATTCTATAGTTTTGGATCTACCGCTGTTTGAAAAAGAAAAGAAAAGTCTAAACCTAAGGTTGCGACAATGGAGGAACGGGTGTGTTTGAGGGATTTCTGCGTAAAAAAGATATTTTCTATGGTTGGAAAGGGGCGTTAAACTACTTCCGCAATGTTTTCGGATCAAACTGAGCGCGCTACGAAGGAATGATGAAGAACGGCGAAGAACACCGATGAACTAAACGAACCCTAGTGCAGATCTGAGGCATGGGAAGATGAGCACTTACGGATGCTGATGAACAGCGGTGGCCCGCCAGCATTCTCGGGTCCAGTCAGGTTGATGCAGCGGTCGGAGTTGAGGAAGTTGACGAGGTCGACGGCGGCGGAGCTCGAGCACGTGCGTGGCGTTGCGAAGAGGAAGGCGAAGACGAGAAGGCAAAGGGGGAAATGAAAAGGACCCCTGCCCTTATTTATAAGGAGATGGATAACATGCATGCAATGGAATCAAGGAGGCCAAAAGTGATTATGTGGCTGCGCGGGCACCTCGAATTTCGGAAAGTCCATTAAAGATAAAGGATCTATTGAGATATACTGAGGTTCGTGCGAAGTTAATACAAGATGACATCATGGAGGGTTAGTATGATTATGTGAACTAACGTCATGGCGGGTTATAGAAAATTCATAAAAGTTGATGATGCAAGATTCTGCTAAGACAAGTATTGAAGATTGATGTGAACAAGTTCAAATCATCCTGGGGCCTAATGTTGGGGATCTAAATATCGAGTATGACCTGCCCAGGAGGGGCCGGGTCATGCCACTGGCGGCTTAAGAAGAGAAGGCCTAGGAGGACGATGAGGATGGTGGTCCATAGAGCAAGCTTTGTGAAAGCCCAAGACCCGGAGGTGATTTGAGTCCCACCGGTATGAACCGCCATATTGTATGACTTGTATTGTAAGGCAAGTTTAGTTGGTTACCGAGTCAGACATGTTGTGTATGAGCCGGATGAGACTCTGTAAGCCGCCGGACATCCACCTGTGTATATAAAGGGGTGACCCGGCGGCGGGTTAGGGAAAGAAACAAGAGATCGAGAACTAGGTCAAGCGTATTCACTCCTTGGTAATCGAAACCCAAGCAATACAACCCCAAACTGGAGTAGGCATTTACCTCATCACCGAGGGGCCGAACCAGTATAAACTCTCTGTGTCCTTTGTCCCGATTAACCCCTTCAAGCTAACCTAGTTGCGATGGCTCCTCGACTAAGTCCTTTCGCTAGGGCATCTGTCGTGTTAAGTCCACGACAGAAATCGTAGATGAAACAACATAATTTGAAAAAACAGTTTCACGGGAGAAATTGCACCATAGTAGTTCATCACATACTACATATATTACATGATCAAACACTACAAACACTAGTTTATACTACATACTACATCAGTACTAGTACTAGAGGGGGTGGGTGAGGGAGTCCTGGATTAGGGGGTCCTCGGGTGTCCGGGCTATTCGATATGGGCCGGACTGATGGGCTGTGAAGGTACAAGCAGAAGACTTTCCCCCCGTGTCCAGGTAGGACTCCTGTATGCGTGGACGTCAAGATTGATGTCCGGATATGTTACTTCCTTCCCCCACAAATCGACTTTGTATAACCATAGGCCCCTCTGGTGTATATATAAATCGGAGGATTTAGTCTATGGAGGCTATCAGAATTCTCATAGGCTAGACAGCTAGGGTTTAGCCATTACGATCTCGAGGTAGATCAACTCTTGTAACCCCTATACTCATCAAATACAATCAAGCAATACGTAGGGTTTTACCTCCATTAAGAGGGCCCGAGCCTGGGTAAACATTGTGTCCCACTTGTCCCTTGTTATCATCGATCCTCAGACACACAGTTCAGGACCCCCTACCCGAGATCTGCCGGTTTTGACACCGACATTGGTGCTTTCATTGAGAGTTCCATTGTGTTGTCGATAGAAGGATCGATGTCTCGCCTTGTCATCAACAATGATATCACTTCTGGAGGAACCTAACTTCAGGACAGGTCCTCTAGCTTGGTGGTTTCACCATGGGTGCTCGCACGGCCGTTAAGCCAACGTTGGCCCCCACAATCGCCAAACATCACCTCCGCATCGGCCTCGAACACTCCAAAAAGATGGATCCGGCAGATGTCTCATCCTTGAACGAGCTGCTAGATCGCATCGCCGTCCTGGGGCTTGCAACATACTATGATCGGATCGGGCTCAAACCCGATCAGAGGGAAATCAAGTCCCCGCCAATCACCCATCTGGTAGCGGTCGTCGAGGAACAAGCCAAAAACACTTCTTCCCCTAAGTTAAAGACCAGCTATGTCCAGATCTCTAAGCCCCTCGAGCCGGACACCCTCCCTCGGGATGAGACTTCACATCCTCCGAACTCAGGGTCAGACATAGAGCCCGGAAATCACTTGGATCTTGCTGGACCCGAACTGGTGACCTTGGAGATTTTTCAAGCTCCAGATTCAATCTTGGGTCAGGATTCGGGTTTTAACCCACCCACCCACCACAATCAGTACTCTCCAAGTAATTCAAGACCTCCAGACATATGTGACCTAATGTATGTACGGTAGAAACCTCAAGAAATAGTCCATCACTTCTAGGCTAGATTCCTCCTTGTTAAAAACAAGATCAAAGATTGTTGCAATGACAAAGCAGTTTCGGTTTTTTTATCGTAATTGTACGGACGAGGGAATTCTGAACGCCCTCAAACGCCGTCGCATACAGACCTTTACAGAATTATCACACTTAGTACAGAAGTACTGTGCGATGGAAAGCACATGGAAGGCCTAGAAAGCCCGGTTGGAACCTGCTACCTTTAAGCGGTCCACCACATGGGCAAAATGGATACACCCTTACGAGGCATCCGATCATAAGCCCGTTGGCAAGAAAAACAAACCCCTCATGGGGCACAAAACAGTTCTTGACGAACTCCTTGACAAACCCTGTCAGATACATGCGACGCCGAGTACTGAACCAACTCACAACCTGCGGGCATGTTGGGTACTACGGCAAGTGGCTAAAAGCGGTGAGGCTATCCTCACCAACATTACTCCTGAGAAGCATTCTTCGGAGGATGACAATCTTAACGTATTTACGGTCTTCAAGACCTTCTCTTCAAATAATCGGCGCAAAAGGGCGCTCCGCGACCTCGCCGAAATCAACCAAGTAACCGCAATGAGCCCTTAGAACGATGCGGCCATAACTTTCACCGTGGACGACGAACCAAGGGCCCGATCAGTCAGAGCACCAGTCGCCTTGGTCTTAAGCCCAATTGTGGATGGCTTTCAACTCACCAAAGTGCTCATGGACGGCAGCCGTGGACTTAACCTCATCTATGAGGACACGCTCGACAAAATGCAAATTGACAAGACCCGCACCGAGCAAAGCAGTACCACCTTTCGAGGCATCATCCCCAGTCGAGAAGCACGATGCTCGGGGAAAATCAAACTTGATGTAGTATTCGGCATGCCCGAGAATTACAGGTTCGAAGAGTTACTCTTCCACGTGCCCCCCTTCAACAGCGGATATCACGCCCTTTTGGGGTGGGACGCCTTCTCACGCTTCCAAGCCATACCCTATTACGGGCACATGAAGCTTAAAATGACAGGGCCCAATGGAGTAATCACTACCACCGGTGATCCAGATATAGCACTCTGTGCCGAAAACAAAACCGCATCCTTAGCCCTCGAGGCACTATCCGAAGCCCTCGCGGCCGAAGAACTAACCACCCTGTGATCCACCGTGGACAAAGACGATGTGATCCTCGATAAGAGGCCCAAATCCACCTCTGTCAAACCAGCAGATGAAATAGTTAAATTTCAAGTGCACCTGAGGGATCCTAACAAAACAGCGTCCGTTGGAGCACAGCTAGATCCGACGGTCAATGCCGCCCTACGAGCGTTCCTGCGCAAAAATTGGGACATCTTTGCCTGGCACCCTTCGGACATGCCCGGGATCCCACGCAGACTGGCCGATAATAGCCTCAACATAATCAAGGGGTTCAAACCAGTCAAGCAAACACTATGGCACTTTTCCAAACCCAAACGACAAGCTATGGGGGAGGAGCTAGCCAAACTACTCAAGGCCAGGTTCATTAGAGAAATCAAGCACCCAGACTGGCTATCCAACTTGGTCATGGTGCCGAAGAAGGATAAATCATGGCGCCTTTGTGTTGATTTCAAAGACCTCAATAAGGCTTGCCCTAAGGACCCTTTCCCGCTGCCTCGCATTGACCAAATTATTGACGCAACCGCGGGACACGACTCATTGTGTTTCCTCGATGCTTACTCCGGATACCATCAGATTAAGATGAAGGAGTCCGACCAGGCCGCAACGGCATTTATTACCCCATATGGGCCTTTTTGTTTCAACACTATGCCCTTCGGGCTTAAAAACGGTGATGCCACTTACTAACGCATGATTCAAACATTTTGGAAAGACAAAGCGGCAAGACAGTGGAAGCATATGTGGACGACATGGTCATCAAGACTAAACACAATGAATCATTGGTGGACGATCTCCGCCTCACATTTGACAACAACCGAACATATGGCATATGGCTTAATCCGGAAAAATGTGTTTTCGGCGTTCCAGCCGGAAAACTGCTCGGGTTCATTGTTTCCAATAGAGGAATTGAGGCGAACCCAGCCAAAATCCGAGCCCTGTCACAATTGGCCATGCCAATAGACTTAAAGCAGGTCCAAAAACTAGTTGGGTGCGTGGCAGCCTTGAGCCGCGTCATCTCCAGATTGGGACAAAAGGCGTTACCACTTTATCGACTGCTCCGATGCACCGACCATTTAGAATGGACGGATATGGCTATAGCCGGATTGGATGAAATAGAAACCTTGTTAGCAGGAAACCCAATCCTAGCCGTCCCAGGTGTTGGCGAACCTATGTTGCTCTATATATCCGCGACTCACTAGGTAGTGAGCGTCGTACTCGTCGTCGAGCGAGAGGAAGAGGGAGACAAATTCCCCATCCAGAAACCAGTATACTATGTATCGACGGTCCTTACACCATGCAAATCCCGATACCCTCACTACTAGAAGATATCTTATGCGGTCTTTATGGCATCCCAAAAGCTTCGGCACTATTTTCAAGAGTGTTTGATCATGGTGACATCTGAAGTACCACTCAATGACATCATAAATAATCGGGATGCCACCGGCCGCATAGCCAAATGGGCCATTGATCTCTTACCATTTGAAATCGCATACAAGCCGCGTCGAGCTATCAAATCTCAGGTGCTGGCCAACTTACTCGCTGAGTGGACGGAAGCCGAGCTCCCTAAAGAGTACAATTCATACTCTAACTGGACCATGTACTTTGATGGCTCTGAACTGCTAGCCGGACTGGGGGCTGGTGTCATTTTGACATCCCCTACGGGGGACACAGTCCGCTATGTGCTGCAAATCATGTATACGGACTCTAATAACACAGCCGAATATGAGGCACTTCTACATGGTCTTCGAATGGCTGTCTCCATGGGCATACAATGCCTAGAGGTGCATGACGATTCAAACCTTGCAATATCCCAAATAAATGGAGAGTTCGACGCAAAAGATCCAAAAATGGCGGCGTATCGAAACGCCGTACTCAAAATATCGGCTAGGTTCAAGGGGCTCGATTTCCATCACGTTGCTCGAGACAGTAACCGGGCAGCGGCCATCCTTGCTCGAATGGGAGCCAAACGCGATCCCGTCCCACCTAACACCTTTGTGGAAAGGCTTTTAAGCCGTTCGTGGTATGGCAGGACGAGAGCGGAAACACTAGTCCGAACCTGATCATACCCCCAGCAGCCAACCATAATGCGGATATCATCGGGGGTTTGGGTACCGAAATAACACCCTCCACCCATGTAATCATGGTTGTTATTGCTCCATGGACTGAACCCTTCCTGGCCTACCTTAATAGGCAGGAGCTTCCTGGTGATCAAATTGAGGCCCGCCGAATAGTTCGGCGTTCTAAAGCCTATAAAGTTCACAAAGGTGAGTTGTACAAGAAAAGAGCTACTGGAGTCCTCCAAAGGTGCATCTTTGAAGAGGAGGGACAACAACTCTTGAAATACATGCTGGCCTAGGCGGCCATCATGCCGCAGCTCGGACCCTCGTAAGCAAGGCTTTCTGTACATGTTTCTTTTGGCCAACGGCCCGAGCAGACGCACAAACTCTTGTGCAACGCTACGTGGGATGTCAGCTTTTCGCCAAGCAAAGTCATGTGCCTCCCACTGTTTTAAGAACAATCCCCATTACTTGGCCTTTCGCGGTCTGGGGGCTAGATATGGTCGGACCCCTTAAAGGGGGAAGCCACAAGAGGAAGTATTTACTGGTTATCGTGGATAAATTCACTACGGGGATAGAGGCCAAACCAGTAAAAATGGCTGAAGCAGGGCTAGTGATCGACTTTATATCCGGCCTGATACACCGTTATGGTGTCCCGCATAGCATTATCACTGATAACGGCTCCAATTTTACGGCCGATGAGGTGAAAAATTGGTGCGCCAACTTGGACATTAAGCTCGATTAGGCATCCGTGTACCACCCTCAAACAAACGGTCAGGTTGAACGGGCTAACGGCCTCATAATGAGCGGCATTAAACCCAGACTGGTGCGCTCCCTACGGGAGTCAGATAAGCACTGGGTTGAGGAACTCGATTCCGTGCTCTGGGGGCTGCGGACTATGCCTAATCGAACGACCAGATACACACATTTTTTCATGGTGTACGGTGCAGAAGATGTCTTACCCTGTGACATTACTCATGACTCACCTCGAGTGCGCATGTATGAAGAGAGAGAGAAGCTGTGCTCGATTGGCAGGATGACCTGGGCGGCCTTGAAGAGGAGCGCGATATTGCATGAGCCTGTTCGGCATTTTATCAATAAGAGGCTAGGAGATACCAAAGTAGAGAAGTGCGGGCCAAGACTTATAATGTCGGCGAACTCGTTCTGCGCCTCCCTGAGAAGAAGAAGGATAATCTCAAACCAAAATGGCAGGGCCGCTTCATCATAGACGAAGTTCTCACAGGAAGAGCCTATCACCTTCGTAATGCATCGGATAATCGCCTCGAGCTGAATCCATGAAACGTTGCTCGGCTCTGAAGATTCTACGCATAGTTCGGCCACATCCTTTTCTTAGTCCCTTTTTTCATTTTTCTCTCATCTTCCTTTTTTCATATATATTTCCCAGTGTATGTTCAGATATGTCAAACTATTAGGGGTACACATCTTTAAATGCATACAACCCACTATGACTGGGGGCTTCTTTAACGAAGCTTATTATTAAAAGCTTGGAGCTTACATTACCTATGTCGTTTGTTATATACGCCTTTTGCCATTATATGCACCTCTATGACATAAGTTTTTGCCAAGCTGGGTTGCCTCGCTCCTGTGTTTATACCCTACATTCCGATTGTTCGGCTTGAAGAAAATATGCCCTAGATGCAATAATAAAGTTATTATTTATTTCCTTATTTCATGATAAATGTTTATTATTCATGCTAGAATTGTATTAACCGGAAACACGATACATGTGTGAATACATAGACAAACAGAGTGTCACTAGTATGCCTCTACTTGACTAGCTCGTTGATCAAAGATGGTTATGTTTCCTAGCCATAGACATGAGTTGTCATTTGATTAACGGGATCACATCATTAGGAGAATGATGTGATTGACTTGACCCATTCCGTTAGCTTAGCACTTGATCGTTTAGTATGTTGCTATTGTTTTCTTCATGACTTATACATGTTCCTATGACTATGAGATTATGCAACTCCCGTTTACCGGAGGAACACTTTGTGTGCTACCAAATGTCACAACATAATTGGGTGATTATAAAGGTGCTCTACAGGTGTCTCCGAAGGTACTTGTTGGTTTAGCGTATTTCGAGATTAGGATTTGTCACTCCGATTGTGTCACGACCGGTTTTCCAATAAAAATATTTATTGAGAAACCAATCTTTAGTGTCCAGTATGAGAAAAATTCTCCTTACCGGTGGACAATTTCTTGATACAATAAGCCAGTAGCATAAAATATATTACAGGGTCGAGCTACGGTTGCTCAACCAAATTATTACAAGCACGCCAATAATTATACATAATGGCGGACATGACACAGTGGTGTGGAGGCATACTACTGACTCGAGGATAGGGCGGTGGTGGAAAAACACAGCGGGGAGTGAGATACATGACTCTAAAACTGGCATCTCATCGAGCGTCGAGGTGAGGCTCAATGAATTTATTTGGTAGCGGAAGCGGATATAATATAGTGACCAAATCCAGGGTCGCACGAGACTGACTGGGATTCCTCTAGGCGTCGGACTCGCTATCGAACTCTTCATCCATGAGATCGCCTTCGTCAGCATCTGGCCAAATCAACAAGCCAGTGAGTACTTTGAAAGTACTCGCAAGACAGTTCGGACGTAAGATATAACAAATGCATGCATGAATGCGTCACGATTAATTCACAAATGTACATTCAAAAATTAGCATAACGAAGTAAGGAAAAGGGAAACGACGGTAGTCCGCCTGAAATCCCAACAAAACATAAATGAAAACCGATCGGGTGTCCGAAGCGACGCCTCGAAGGGTGGACAAATAAATATAAGAAAAGGATGCCACAGTCAGGCGTCTTAGCGACACCACATAAAGGGCTTTAAAAGAAATGCCACAGTCGGACGTCTAAGCGACATCACAGAAAGGGCTTTAAAAGAAATGCCACAGTCGGACGTCTAAGCGACATCACAGAAAGGGCTTTAAAAGAAATGCCACAGTCGGACGTCTAAGCGACATCACAGAAAGGGCTTTCAAAGAAATGCCACAGTCGGACGTCTAAGCGACATCACAGAAAGGGCTTTAAAAGAAATGCCACAGTCGGACGTCTGAGCGACATCACAGAAAGGGCTTTAAAAGAAATGCCACAGTCGGACGTCTGAGCGACATCACAGAAAGGGCTTTTAAAAGAAATGCCACAGTCGGACGTCTGAGCGACATCACAGAAAGGGCTTTTACCGAAAGTAAAATATAACAATGCCACAGTCGGACGTCTGAGCGACATCGCAGAACGGGCTTTTATTCACAAGTAAATAATACTCATAATCAACATTCAATTCATGAAAATAAACGGGTTAGTCCATCCACAGGAATAATCATTTAGCCGGAATTAGCACTCATACGATTCACCGGAGTCTCTGTCATCAAAATTGGCACTTGTCAGGATAAGATGATACTGAACTTGGACATAGAATAGATGATTCAAGGAATATATGACTCTGCAGAGTTTGTACAAAAATTTCCCACAGCCAACGGATTTCCGTAGTCATGAAGGACTAGTTCCGTTTACGGTATTTCGGAAGAAAACACAGCTAACCAGTACACACCCATCCTACCTCTCGATGCTAGGAATCACCCTGGACATCGTCCAAGGAAAACTTTTGAGACGGGGAGATCACAATCTCGAATAGCATGGGATCAAATTTATATACACACGCTCTAAGGGGTGCCCCCCTCTCGGTCCCAACCGGAAACACCCATGCCCCCTGACCGGATGACTGGCTTTAATCCAGGGCCATGGAACCATCATCCCAGCCTCTCCTTTTGGTGTGTACCAGGATAGCGGTTTGCAACTTACTAAACCATATTCCTTGCGGAAAACATGTGGTAGTACAGGGAAGGAAATGGGAGGAATTGGATCGATACGGTTTGACACTGTAGTCAAATAGTCTGGCATAAGACTGGCATGCTACAACACTGCCATCTTACCCATCCTCATGCCAACACATGGCCATTCATATTCACATCCATCCACTTATGGATCATCGAACTCACTTACCTCAACAATGCATGGAAATAACGTTCATCGGTATGCTCATCAACATGCCATGAGACTAACTAAATGCAAAACATGCCAAGACACTCATCATATAAAAAGTTCAAACATGCTTGCCTGGTTCGGAGTAGTCGGAGCCTAGCTCGGTGAAGTTCGCGGCTCCGTCACCTCCTTCGGTATCTACGGTATAAAGAAAATATATGCGCTATTGTAAATACCAAGAGGTGCACAAAAAGTATTCCAAATATTTTTCAAATAAATCTGATAAAAAACTAGATAAAATTTTAAAGAGGACAGAAAAAGAATCAATCAAAAATACTTTTCTGTTTAAAAGCTATAAGGGTTTTAGTCCAGGGACTCATCTATAATGAAACAGAAGGTTTCCAGGGGCTAGCTCATAAAAACAGAAAGCGTTCCAGTGTTGAATACGCCAGCCCAGAGGGGAAAGCGTATTTTGCCCGAAGGCGCTTTCAGAAGATGATTCACTTAGAAATGACAGAGAGGCTGACGGTGGGGTCCCACTCGTCAGGTTTAAACTTTCAAATGGGGGGGGACGAAGCTCATCGGCGCCCGAGAGCCGCGGTGGTCGCCGGCAGCGATCCACGACGAGGCAGGGGAATCGGAGGGTACCTCTGTGATCAGGGCACCTTCCCGCGTCGGTTGGTGGTGGTGGTGGTCGCCGGCGAGTACCACGTCGACGGCGAGCTTTGCTCCGGCGGACGGCGGCTCGGGTGGTCGAGGGACTCGTCGGAGAGAGCTGCGAAGGACAAATTGATGCTGGCGTTAGCTTACTGGTTGCTAGAGGGAGTAACTGACGGGGTTTGGGTGCCGGAGACGGCCTCACCGGAGCGAATCGTGGTGGAGGCCGAGGCGGATCGGGGCGGCCGGAGTTGGGGGAGGAGCCTCCTTGAGGTCCTCCGGGTGGCTTGGCAGAGCTTTGGTGAGGTGTAGGGGTGGTGCGTGTTCGAGGGTGAGCTCGGGGGCCCTTTTTATAGGCGGCCCGAGGCGGTGGCCGTGAACGGGGGTCTCCGGTGAAGGTTACGACGGCGCAGGGCTTGGTCGGGGGTAATTAGGACGTTGGGCGTCATCGTGGAGGTCCACGGTTCCGTTTAGGTGCTAATCGAGCTGGGATTTGGTGCTATGGGCGAATTCGACAGAACAGGGTGGCGCGGGCCCGTCGGCGGCAGGGAGCACGTCCCGTGCTTGCCGGGCCACGGTGACGGTGCCACGGGCGTGCGCTGGCATGCATGAGGCCACGCGGAGAGCGGAGAAACGTTGGGCGGCGCCGAACGGCGTTGAGCCGCCGTTCTTGTTCCCTGTCGGCTGTAACGGGGTTTCGGCCGCCGCAAGACACGCCGGCGCGGGCGGCCAGGGGCGCCACTGACGCCGGGAAGACGCCAAGCGCGCGTGCGGGGGTGCTGGCCAGGGAGAAGAAGCTGCGTGCAACGCGCCAAGCGCACTGTCAACGCGTGAGTGAAGCTGACGGACGAAAAACGACACTGAAGTCTGAATTTTCTGAATTTGCAAAGGAACAGTGCAGCTCAGGTGTTCGACAGAATGTTTTTGGCCTCTGGTGATTTTTCCTTGAGCTGATTTTTGGTGGAGTGGCTACTCATTGCTCCAGTAGGCTGCCTGAATTTTGGTGGAATTTTTGGAGAAGTGTAGATATGAATTTCACCAAATTTGGCAAATCTGGTCCAAACTTGCAGAGACTGAATTTTGAAAATTTTGAAAAGGGGAGGAGTGGATCAAGATGGTTCTGGGTTGTGGATGCTAAGGACAATCCAGAGGAGTTGGTTTTAGGTCAAAACTCAAATGCAATAGGGTACTTGCTTTGAAAATCTCTCAGGCTCCAAATAATTTTCAGAAATGATTTGAGGGGAAAAATAATTAGAATAAAATCCAAAACTTGCTTGGATTAGTTGGGACAGAGAACTTAGGTTGATTACAAGGAGGAGGGGAGGTTTTGGAGGGGTTTTATCACATGGGAAAAATACAAAGTCATGGGTGGTTTCCAAGATATGAAAATCCAAATTTTCATAGAGTTTCTTTTTAAAAGAAAAAGATTAAACTCCCAAGGAAATTTTGAGAGGAAACCAACAGAGAAGAAGTTTCAAAAGATCATACACCATAGTTTTAAAAATAAAAATCCTTGCCAAAGAAAAGGAAGTTTTTAAGAGGAAGGATTTCTGGAAAAGAAATTTTAAATGCCTTCTTAATAAAAATTCAACAAATCTTTTGATGAAAACCAAATTAAAAATTTTGGAGTGTCACAGATTGTCGGAGAGGTATCTCTGGGCCATCTCGGTAATGCACATCACTTAAGCCTTGCAAGAATTGCAACTAATGAGTTAGTTGCGGGATGATGTATTACGGAACGAGTAAAGAGACTTGTCGGTAACGAGATTGAACTAGGTATTGAGATACCGATGATCAAATCTCGGGCAAGTAACATACCGATGACAAAGGGAACAACGTATGTTGTTATGCGGTCTGACCAATAAAGATCTTCATAGAATATGTGGGAGCCAATATGAACATCCAGGTTCCACTATTGGTTATTGACCGGAGACGTGTCTCGGGCATGTCTACATAGTTCTCGAACCCGTAGGGTCCGCACGCTTAACGTTTCGATGACAGTTATATTATGAGTTTATATGTTTTGATTTACCGAAGGTTGTTCGGAGTCCCAGATGTGATCACAGACATGACGAGGAGTCTCGAAATTGTCGAGACATGAAGATTGATATATTGGAAGCCTATGTTTGGATATCGCAAGTGTTCTGGGTGAAATCGGGATTTTACCGGAGCACCGGGAGGTTACCGGAACCCCCCGGGGACTTAATGGGCCTTAGTGGGCCTTGGTGGAAAGAGAGGAGAGGCAGCCAGGGCATGGGCCGCGCCCTCCCCCTAGTTCGAATAGGACAAGGAGAGGGGGGGCGGCGCCCACCTTCCTTCTTCTCCTCCACCTCTTTCCCCTCTCTCTCCTAGTCCAACAAGGAAAAGGGGGGAGTCCTACTCCCGGTAGGAGTAGGACTCCTCCTGGCGCGCCCCTCTCTAGGCCGGCCGCACCCCCCTTGCTCCTTTATATACGGGGGCAGGGGGACACCCCATAGACACAACAATTGATCGTTTGATCTTTTAGCCGTGTGCGGTGCCCCCCCTCCACCATAGACCACCTCAATAATACTGTAGCGGTGCTTAGGCGAAGCCCTGCGTCGGTAGAACATCATCATCGTCACCACGCCGTCGTGCTAACGAAACTCTCCCTCAACACTCGTCTGGATCGGAGTTCGAGGGACGTCATCGGGCTGAATGTGGTGCTGAACTCGGAGGTGCCGTGCATTCGGTACTTGATCTGTCGGATCGTGAAGATGTACGACTACATCAACTACGTTGTGCTAACGCTTCCGCTTTCGGTCTACGAGGGTACGTGGACAACACTCTCCCCTCTCGTTGCTATGCATCACCATGATCTTGCGTGTGCGTAGGAATTTTTTTGAAATTACTATGTTCCCCAACACGGCTAGGGTGAAAAGGGAGCACCTCTGCAATTGTTACAACCGGGCAATCCGGACCTGTACCTCAGACGGGTGAAACCGAAAGCTAGCGTTCTTAAGAGAATAATTGGTCGGC
Source organism: Triticum urartu (assembly GCF_003073215.2). NCBI lineage: Eukaryota > Viridiplantae > Streptophyta > Magnoliopsida > Poales > Poaceae > Triticum > Triticum urartu. Next base: position 568,079,802 of record NC_053028.1, read on the forward strand.
AAGCAATGACAGATTGTTACGTTCCTGTAACTCTTTGAAAAAATAATGCGGGATAGATTCCCCGTAATTTGGATCAAAGCCTAGGCACACGCAATTAAGCATGCCAACCAAGGAAAGAAACTCTTAACAGAACTATTCTCCTTGGAAGATGTTTCTTACATACGTAATATAACATACCTCCCCGAACTAAATTTTTTGTCTGTTCGAGCAATATGACTGGACTCCTAGTTTCCAGACATAATGAATGTTTCCTACATTCCACAATAGTATCCGGAAACACTCCACCTTCTTGGCTCGAAGGCCGAAGCCGAAATTATGCAATGACAAATCTTCACATGTTTGATCGGAGAAAAAAAATTCAAGAGTAGAGGTACATTGATACATCAAAACAAACACCTACTCCTTATCTATACCATCTATAAGACTGTCTAAACTATAGTCTTCTTGCGAGTACTTCGCAGCTATCATCGCTTGGTCTTATACCAAGTTCACGGGAATCTCCTTTCCGCCGGGCCCTCGAGGTCCAACTTGAGCCATATGATTTGGATCGAGTCCGGTGTAGCACGTTTTCACCATCGCCCGCGCTTCTCATGCACCTTCCTAGCATGCAGACGCCTTCCATAGCTCGAAACGGCGCCGGGCACCTTTGAACAGGTTCGCCAACTCCTCCATACTTCCCGGAGGGGCATCAGATGGCCATAAAGCCTTCGCCATACTTCTTATAGCTTTTCGGGCTCGTTCATGCATCACGGATAGTTCCTTAAGCATGTCGCCTCGAAATCCGGATACTTCCTCCTTAGGTCGACTGGTTAACAGACCTGCAATAACAAAGTTGTGACAATCCGGACTATGGGATGATCTACGTCCTTTAGATGTTTCAAAGGGTCATACCTAATATGCCGCCTTTCAACTTCTTATTTTCTTGTTGTGTGCCCGATAACTGCGCCTTTTAGCTCTTTATCTCTTCGGCTTGTTTATCCTTTTCCTCCTCAAGCTTGTTCTTCTGATCAGTGGTCATTGTGGCCTTTTTCATCTCCGCAAGCTCCTTGGTGGCGGCATTCAGCTTTATCCGGTTTGTTTTCAGCTCCTGGGACAATGCGTTGTTCTTCTCTCTGAGAACCTGCAGGTTATAACGATCCTTATATCAGTTAGCCTAAGCGCTTCAAGTCTCGGGGGCTACTGGCATATATCTATTAAATCCGCACAAACTATTACCTGCATATCCTTTGAAAATAGTTGAGTAACTCCAGCAAGTCCGTCCAGGGCGGCTTGGATATATGCATCCGCCAAGCTGAGTGTGCTAAATTCATGTTCAGTGAAAACAGGAGCGTGCATGGCCTCTTTCAGTCGACGATGATTCATCACGCTCTCTACCTCGAAATTCATGACGGATACATCATCCAAATCCTCTTGAGGAGGCGGGTTCGGCACTGTATCAGCCCTCATCCTAGTTGATGAGTCTGGTGCCGGATTAGCCGACATTCGACTAGCAGGGCGTTTTCCCACGGTTTGCCATGTGCTCCTCCTTAAATTGAGGTAGAAGAGAGATTTAACAATCTGATCTTATGCTTAGACATACATCGAAGGACATACCTCTTTGAAGGAGGGGAAGGCTCGACAGTGCTCCTGGTTTCCTTGCGTTTTGAACGATCTCCCTGCGTAGAGGCCGCTCTCGAGGTAGTGCGGTTCGCTGAGCGCCGATCCTATGAAGTACAGTGTAGTGAAATGGATAAGGTGCAAGTAAGGGGTTCTTCTTGAAGAAGATTTTTGAATACTTACGATGGAGAAGGAATAAGGGCGGGGTAGTCGACCGTAATAGCCACTTTCGAGCCGTCAAGGCTCGCCTGATAAAATACTCCATCATCGAACTCTATGTTTATATCCGTATCCTTGCAGAAGCCAGGGGCTTCATTGCGGCTGTGATCCTCTGGCTATGGGGCAGGACAGTGAACGTCCTCGATCATATTCCTCGATGACCATTTTAAGAAAACAAAGAAAAATTTGATTAGCGTGCCTCGATAGTAGTAAAAGCAGCACTGATAATCAAAATCATACCCATTCAATGGGGTTGTACATGGAAAAACCTTCTCGTCGATTTAAGTGGAGGAAGTCTTCTTTTTCCCCCTTATATAGATCGTCCAGGATCATGGCCAGTTCGGCAGGGGTGTCCGAACCCTTGCGTCTGTAACGATATGCATCATCTTCTCTATTGTAGCACCATGAAGGAGTTACTCTGGACTGAAGGGGCTGGATACACCGTTTTATTGCAATGGCCATGACTTCAGTTATTGAGAGCTTTGTATGAGCTAGTAATCTGACCTTGCTGGCCAACCTTTTTTACTTCCGCACGGTCTTCCTCCTTGGGACTCCGGGGACGCCAATTGAGGCGTTTCTTCAAAGGAGCACTGGAAAATTCGGGGAGGCTGATACGTCCATTTTGCATCATGTTTTCTTACTGTTATTTATGATGTTTTTATCCATAATAATGCTTTTTGGAGTAATTCTAATGCCTTTTCTCTCATAATATGCAAGGTATACACCAAGAGGGAGAATTCCGACAACTGGAAATCTAGACCTGAAAAAGCTATGTCAGGCTACCTATTCTGCACAACTCCAAATGAGCTAAAACTTCACGAGGATTTTTTATGGAATATATGAGGATTGTTGGAGCCAATAAGTGAAGGAAATATTCCCTAGAGGAAATAAAAAAATTATTATTTATTTCCTTATTTCATGATAAATGTTTATTATTCATGCTAGAATTGCATTAACCGCAAACTTAGTACATATGTGAATACATAGACAAACAGAGTGTCCCTAGTAAGCCTCTACTTGACTAGATCATTAATCAAAGATGGTTAAATTTCCTAGCCATACACATGTGTTGTCATTTGATGAACGGGATCACATCATTAGAGAATGATGTGATGGACAAGACCCATTCGTTAGCTTAGCATTATGACCGTTTCAATTTCATTACTACTGCTTTCTTCATGACTTATACATGTTCCTATGACTATGAGATTATGCAACTCCCGAATACCGGAGGAACACCTTGTGAGCCCTCAAACTTCACAACGTAACTAGGTGATTATAAAGATGCTCTACAGGTGTCTCCGATGGTGTGTGTTGAGTTGGCATAGATCGAGATTAGGATTTGTCACTCAGATTGTCGGAGAGGTATCTCTGGGCCCTGTCGGTAATGCACATCACTATAAGCCTTGCAAGCAATGTGACTAATGAGTTAGTTGCGGGATGATGCATTACGGAACGAGCAAAGAGACTTGCCAGTAATGAGATTGAACTAGGTATTGATATATCGACGATCGAATCTCGGGCAAGTAGCATACCGATGAAAAAGGTAACAACATATTGGTTATTGATCGGAGATGTGTCTCGGTCATGTCTACATAGTTCTCGAACCCGTAGGGTCCGCACGCTTAACGTTCGATGACGATTTGTATTATGAGTTATGTGATTTGATGACCGAAGTTTGTTCGGAGTCCCGGATGAGATCACGGACATGACGATGAGTCTCTAAATGGTTGAGACATAAAGATCGATATATTGGAAGGCTATATTCGGACACCGGAAGGGTTCCGAAGTGTATCAAGTATTTTTCGGACTACCGGAAGGTTACCGGAACCCCCCGGGGAGTCTATGGACCTTATTGGGCCCTAGTGGAGAAAGAGGGCAGCAAGCAAGGTGTCGGGTGCGCCCCCTAGGCCCAAATCGAATTGGTTTAGGGTTTTGGGGGCCGGCCCCCTCTTTCCTTCTCCCCTCCTCCTCTTTCCTCCTTCTCCTACTAGGAATAGGAAAGGTGGGGGGCAAACCTACTTGGAGTAGGATTGCCCCCCCTTGGCGCGCGCCTCCTCCTAGGCCGGCCTCCTCCTCCCTCCCTCCTTTATATACGTGGGGAGGGGGCACCCCAAAGGCACACCAAGATTTGTCTTAGCCGTGTGCGGTGCCCCCTCTCCACAGTTACACACCTCGGTCATATCGATGTAGTGCTTAGGCCAAGCCCTGCACCGGTAACTTCATCATCACCGTCGCCACGCCGTCGTGCTGACGGAACTCTCCCTCGGCCTCAACTGGAGCAAGAGTACGAGGGACGTCATCGAGCTGAACATGTGCTGAACATGGAGGTGTCGTACGTTCGGTGCTAGGATCGGTCGGATCATGAAGACGTACGACTACATCAACCGCGTTGATATAACGCTTCTGCTTTCGGTCTATGAGGGTACATGGACACACTCTCCCGCTCGTTTCTGTGCATCACCTAGATAGATCTTGCGTGATCGTAGGTAATTTTTTTGAAATTACTGCGTTCCCCAACAGTGGCATCCGAGCCAGGTCTATGCGTAGATGTTATATGCACGAGTAGAACACAAAGAGTTGTGGGCGATAATAGTCATATTGCTTACCAGCATGTCATACTTTGATTCGGCGGTATTGTTGGATGAAGCGGTTCAGACTAACATTACGCATATGCTTACGCGAGACTGGTTCTACCGACGTGCTTCGCACACAGGTGGCTAGTGGGTGTCAGATTCTCCAACTTTAGTTGAATCGAGTGTGACTACGCCTGGTCCTTGTTGAAGATTAAAATAGCACACTTGACGAAAAATCGTTGTGGTTTCGATGCGTAGGTAAGAACGGTTTTTGCTAAGCCCGTAGCAGCCATGTAAACTTGCAACAACAAAGTAGAGGACATCTAACTTGTTTTTGCAGGGCTCGTTGTGATGTGATATGGTCAAGACGTGATGAAATATAAGTTGTTGTATGAGATGATCATGTTTTGTTGAACTTATCGACAACTGGCAGAAGCCTTATGGTTGTCTCTTTATTGCATAAGATGCAAGCGCCAAATAATTGCTTTACTTTATCGCTATGCGATAGCAATAGTTGGCGAGACGACCATGTGACGACACGTTGATAGAGATCAAGATGATGGAGATCATGGTGGCATGCCGGTGATGATAGAGATCATGACGGTACTTTGGAGATGGAGATCAAAGCACAAGATTATCATGGCCATATCATGCCACATATTTTTGCATGTGATGTTTATCTTTTATACATCTTATTTTGCTTAGTTCGGTGGTACCTTTATAAAATGATCCCTCACTAAAATTTCAAGGTATAAGTGTTCTCCCTGAGTATGCACCGATGCGACAGTTCTTCGTGCCGAGACACCACGTGATGATCGGGGTGATAAGCTCTACGTTTACATACAACGGGTGCACGCCAGTTTTGCACACGTAGAATACTCAGGTTAAACTTGACGAGCCTAGCATATGCAGATATGGCCTCGGAACTCCGGAGACCGAAAGGTCGAACGTGAATCATATAGTAGATACTTGGCGGATAAGAAGGATGGCAAAGTGAACAAAAATATATTTGATATACATGTTATTGATGTGTACTTTACTAGTGTTTATAGCAACCCCTCAGTATTTGATACTGGTTTAGTTGCTAAGAGTAGTAACTAAAAATAGGAGTTGCAGAATGAACACAGACTAGTTATGGGCGAAGTGACGATGTGTGTTCGAAATGATTCCAAGGTTGATAATATCACCATCGCACACTCCCTCTACCTTCGAGATTAGTGTTGGACTAAAATAAATGTTATTTGGTGTTTGCATTGAGCATGAATATGATTGGATCATGTTTATTGCAATATGGTTATTCATTTAAATCAAAGAATAATTGTTGCTCTGTTTACATGAATAAAACCTTCTATGATCATACACTTAATGTAAATGGTTTATTGAATCTCGATCGTAGTGATACACATATTCATAATATTGAAGCCAAAAGATGCAAAGTTAATAATGATAGTGCAACTTATATGTGGCACTGCCGTTTAGGTCATATTGGTATAAAGCGCATGAAGAAACTCCATGCTGATGGACTTTTGGAATCACTTGATTATGAATCACTTGATGCTTGTGAACCATGCCTCATGGGAAAGATGACTAAGATTCCGTTCTCCGGAACAATGGAGCGAGCAACTGACTTATTGGAAATAATACATACTGATGTATGCGGTCCGATGAGTGTTGAGGCTCGCGGTGGGTATCGTTATTTTCCGACCTTCACACATGATTTGAGCAGATATGGGTATATCTACTTGATGAAACATAAGTCTGAAATATTTGAAAAGTTCAAAGAATTTCAGAGTGAAGTGGGAAATCATCGTAACAAGAAAATAAAGTTTCTACAATCTGATCGTGGAGCTGAATATTTGAGTTATGAGTTTGGTCTTCATTTGAAACAATGTGGACTAGTTTCGCAACTCACGCCACCTGGAACACCACAGCGTAATGGTGTGTCCAAACATCGTAACCGTACTTTATTAGATATGGTGCAATCTATGATGTCTCTTACCGGTTTACCACTATCATTTTGGGGTTATGCATTAGAGACAGCTGCATTCACGTTAAATAGGGCACCATCTAAATCCGTTGAGATGACACCATATGAATTGTGGTTTAGAAAGAAACCTAAGCTGTCATTTATTAAAGTTTGAGGTTGTGATGCTCATGTGAAAAAGTATTAAATTGATAAGCTCGAACCCAAATCGGAGAAGTGCGTCTTCATAGGATACCCAAAAGAAATTGTTGGGTACACCTTATGTCACAGATCCGAAGGCAAGATCTTTGTTGCTAAGAATGAATCCTTTCTAGAGAAGGAGTTTCTCTTGAAAGAAGTGAGTGGGAGGAAAGTAGAACTTGATGAGGTAATTGTACCTTCTCTTGAGTTGGAAAGTAGTTCATTGCAGAAATTAGTTCCCGTGATGCCTACATCAATTAGTGAGGAAGCTAATTATGATGATCATGAAACTTCAGATCAAGTTACTACTGAACCTTGTAGGTCAACCAGAGTAAGATCCGCACCAGAGTGGTACGGTAATCCTATTCTGGAAGTCATGTTACTTAACCATGATGAACCTACGAACTATAAGGAAGCGATGATGAGCCCAGATTCCGTGAAATGGCTTGAGGCCATGAAATCTGAGATGGGATCCATGTATGAGAACAAAGTGTGGACTTTAGTTGACTTGTCTGATGATCGGCAAAGCCATAGAGAATAAAATGGATCTTCAAGAGGAAGACGAATGCTGATAGTAGTGTTACTATCTACAAAGCTTGACTTGTCAAAAAGGGTTTTTGACAAGTTCAAGATGTTGACTATGATGAGATTTTCTTACTCGTATCGATGCTTAAAGTCTGTCTGAATCATGTTACCGATTGCTGCATTTTATGATTATGAAATTTGGAAAATGGATGTCAAAACTGCATTCCTTAATTGATATCTTAAAGAAGAGTTGTATATGATGCAACCAGAATGTTTTGTCAATCCAAAAGGTGCTAACAAAGTGTGCAAGCTCCAACGATCCATTTATGGACTGGTGCAAGCCTCTCGGAGTTGGGATATACACTTTAATAGTATGATCAAAGCATATGGCTTTATACAGACTTGTGGTGAAGCATGTATTTACAAGAAAGTGAGTGGGAGCACTACAGCCTTTCTGATAAGTATATGTGAATGACATATTGTCGATCGGAAATGATGTAGAATTTTCTAGAAAGCACAAAGGAGTGTTTGAAAGGAGTTTTTCAAAGAAAGACCTCGGTGAAGCTGCTTGCATATTGAGCATCAAGATCTATAGAGATAGATCAAGACGCTTGATAAGTTTTTTCAATGAGTACATACCTTGACAAGTTTTTGAAGTAGTTCAAAATGGAACAGTCAAAGAAAGAGTTCTTGTCTCTGTTGCAGGGTGTGAAGTTGAGTAAGACTCAAAGCCCGACCATGGTAGAAGATAGAAAGAGAATGAAAGTCATTGCCTGTGCCTCAGCCATAGGTTCTATAAAGTATGTCATGTTGTGTACCAGTCCTATTGTATACCCTGCCCCGAGTTTGGCAAGGGAGTACAATTTTGATCTAGGAGTAGATCACTGGACAGCGGTCGAAATTATCCTTAGAGGACTAAGGAAATATTTCTCGGTTATGGAGGTGATAAAGAGTTCGTCGTAAAGAGTTACGTCGATGCAAGCTTTGACACCAATCTGGATGACTCTAAGTCACAATCCGGATATATTGAAAGTGGGAGCAATTAGCTAAAGTAGCTTGATAACCCACAAGTATAGGGGATCGTAACAGTTTTCGAGGGTAGAGTATTCAACCCAAATTTATTGATTCGACACAAAGGGAGCCAAAGAATATTCTCAAGTATTAGCAGCTGAGTTATCAATTCAACCACACCTGGAAACTTAATATCTGCAACAAGGTATTTAGTAGAAAAGCAATATGATAGTAGTGGTAATGGTAGCAAAAGGTAACAATAGCAAAAGTAATGTTTTTCGTATTTTGTAGTGATTGTAACAATAGCAACGAAAAAGTAAATAAGCGAAGAACAATATATGAAAAGCTCGTAGGCAATGGATTGGTGATAGAGAATTATGTCGGATGTGGTTCATCATGTAACAGTCATAACCTAGGGTGACACAGAACTAACTCCAATTCATCAATGTAATGTAGGCATGTATTCTGAACATAGTCATACGTGCTTATGGAAAAGAACTTGCATGACATCTTTTGTCCTACCCTCCCGTGGTAGCGGGGTCCTAGCGAAAACTAAGGGATATTAAGGCCTCCTTTTAATAGAGTACCAGACCAAAGCATTAACACATGGTGAATACATGAACTCCTCAAACTACGATCATCACCCGATTATTGTCATTTTGGGGTTGCCGGATATTAACACATAGTAGGTGACTATAGACTTGCAAGATAGGATCAAGAACTCTCATATATTGATGAAAACATAATAGGTTCAGATCTGAAAGCATGGCACTCGGGCCCTAGTGACAAGCATTAAGCATAGCAAAGTCATAGCAACATCAATCTCAGAACATAGTGGACACTAGGGATCAAACCCTAACAAAACTAACTCGATTACATGATAAATCTCATCCAACACATCACCGTCCAGCAAGCCTACGATGGAATTACTCACGCACGTCGATGAGCATCATGAAATTGGTGATGGAGGATGGTTGATGATGACGATGGCGATGGATTCCCCTCTCTGGAGCCCCGAACGGCCTCCAGATCAGCCCTCCCGGGAGAGTTTAGGGCTTGGCGGTGGCTCCGTATCATAAAATGTGATGAATCTTTCTCCTTGCTTTTTCTCTCTCCGAACACGAATATATAGAGTTGGAGTTGAGGTCGGAGGAGCTCTAGGGGGCCCACGAGGTAGGGGGCGTGCCCCCACCCTCGTGGCTAGGGTGTGGGCCCATGGTCTTGATCTTTTGCCAGTATTTTTTATTATTTTGAAAAATATTCTCCGTGAAGTTTCAGGTCATTCCGAGAACTTTTATTTCTGCACATAAATAACACCATGGCAATTCTACTGAAAACAGCGTCAGTCCGGGTTAGTTTCATTCAAATCATGCAAGTTAGAGTCCAAAACAATGGCAAAAGTGTTTGGAAAAGTACATACAATGGAGACGTATCAACTCCCCCAAGCTTAAACCTTTGCTTGTCCTCAAGCAATTCAGTTGACAAACTGAAAGTGATAAAGAAAAACTTTTACAAACTTGGTTTGCTCTCGTTGTTGTAAATTGAAGGAAATATGCCCTAAAGGCACTAATAAAGTTATTATTTATTTCCTTATTTCATGACAAATGTTTATTATTCATGCTAGAATTGTATTAACCGGAAACATAATACATGTGTGAATACATAGACAAACAGAGTGTCACTAGTATGCCTCTACTTGACTAGCTCGTTAATCGAAGATGGTTGAGTTTCCTAGCCATGGACATGAGTTGTCATTTGATTAACGGGATCACATCATTAGGAGAATGATGTGATTGACTTGACCCATTCCGTTAGCTTAGCACTTGCTCGTTTAGTATGTTGCTATTGCTTTCTTCATGACTTATCAATGTTCCTAAGACTATGAGATTATGCAACTCCCGTTTACCGGAGGAACATTTTGTGTGCTACCAAATGTCACAACGTAACTGGCTGATTATAAAGGTGCTCTACAGGTGTCTCCAAAGGTACTTGTTGGGTTGGCGTATTTCGAGATTATGATTTGTCACTCCGATTGTCGGAGAGGTATCTCTGGGCCCACTCGGTAATTCACATCACTATAAGCCTTGGAAGCATTGTAACTAATGAGTTAGTTATGGGATGTTGTATTACGGAACGAGTAAAGAGACTTGCCAGTAACGAGATTGAACTAGGTATTGAGATATCGACGATCGAATCTTGGGCAAGTAACATACCGATGACAAAGGGAACAACGTATGTTGTTATGCGGTTTGACCGATAAAGATCTTCGTAGAATATGTGGGAGCCAATATGAGCATCCAGGTTCCGCTATTGGTTATTGGCCAGAGATGTGTCTCGGTCATGTCTACATAGTTCTCGAACCCGTAGGGTCCGCACACTTAAAGTTTCGGTGACGATTATATTACGAGTTTATGTGATTTGATGTACCGAAGGTAGTTCAGAGTCCCAGATGAGATCGGGGACATGATGAGGAGTCTCGAAATGTTCGAGGCGTAAAGATCGATATATTGGACGACTATATTCGGACATCGGAAAGGTTCCGGGTGATTCGGGTATTTCCGGAGTACCGGGGAGTTACGGGAATTCACCGGGAGAAGTATTGAGTCTTATTGGGCCATACGGGAATAGAGGAGAGAGGCCAAAAGGAAGGATGCGCGCGCCCCCCCACTGGTCCGAAATGGACAAGGGATACAGTCCCCTTTTCCTTTTCCCTCTCCCCCTCTTTCCTTCTCTCCTACTCCGGAAAGGAAAGGGAATCCTACTAGGACTTGGGAGTCCTGGTAGGACTCCCCACACTTGGCGCGCCCCCTCTAGGGCTGGCCTCTCCCTCCCTCCTTTATATACGGGGACAGGGGGGCACCCCTAGACACACAAGTTGATCTGTTGATCTCTCCCAGCCGTGTGCGGTGCCCCCTCCACCGTAATCCACCTCGATCATATCGTAGCGGTACTTAGGCGAAGCCCTGTGTTGGTAGCATCATCATCGTCGTCGCCACGCCGTCGTGTTGACGAAACTCTCCCGTGAAGCTCTGCCGGATCGGAGTTCGCGGGACATCATTCAGCTGAACGTGTGCTGAACTCGGAGGTGTCGTACGTTCGGTACTTGGATCGGTCGGATCATGAAGACGTATGACTACATCAACTGCGTTTTCATAACGCTTCCGCTTTCAGTCTACGAGGGCACGTGGACACACTCTCCCCTCTCGTTGCTATGCATAACCATGATCTTGCGTGTGCGTAGGATTTTTTTTGAAATTACTACATTCCCCAACATAAATATGTAAAGCCAGCATTCAAGTTTTCAGCAAAGATTATAAACTAACCATATTTACAATAACGCTTAGGTCTCATGTTTACTCATATCAATGGCATAATCAACTAGCGAGAAATAATAATAAATCTTGGGTGACAACACTTTCTCAAAACAATCATAATATGATATAACAAGATGGTATCTCGCTAGCCCTTTCTGAGAGCGCAAAACATAAATGCAGAGCACCTTTAAAGATCAAGGACTGACTAGACATTGCAATTCATGGTAAAAGAGATCCAGTCAAGTCATACTCGATGTAAACTAATCAGTAATGAATGCAAATGACAGAGGTGCTCTCCAGCGGGTGCTTTTTAATAAGAGGAGGATGACTTAGCATAAAAGTAAATAGATAGGTCCTTCACAGAGGGAAGCGGGGATTTGTAGAGGTGCCAGAGCTCGGTTTTGAAATAGAGATGAATAATATTTTGAGCGCTACACTTTCATTGTCAACATAACAACCAAGAGATGGCGATATCTTCCATGCTACACACATTATAGGCAGTTCCCAAATAGAATGGTAAAGTTTATACTCCCGTCCACCACCAAGCATCAATCCATGGTTTGCTCCAACGAGTGCCTCCAACTAACAAGAGTCCCTGGTGGAGTTTTGTTTGCAATTATTTTGATTTGATTTGCATAAAGCATGGGACTAGGCATCCCGGTGACCAGCCATTTTCTCGTGAGTGAGGAGCGGAGTCCACTCCTCTTGAGAATAACCCGCCTAACATGGAAGATACGGACAGCCCTAGTTGATACATGAGCTATTTGAGCATACAAAACAGGATATTTATTTGAAGGTTTAGAGTTTGGCACATACAAATTTACTTGGAACGGTAGGTAGATACCGCATATAGGAAGGTATAGTGGACTCATATGGCATAACTTCGGGGTTTATGGAGTTGGATGCACAAGCAGTATTCCCGCTTAGTACAAGTGAAGGCTAGCAAAAGACTGGGAAGCGACCAACTAGAGAGCGACAACAGCCATGAACATGCATTAAAGTTAATGAACATTGAGTGCAAGCATGAGTAGGATATAATCCACCATGAACATAAATATCGTGAAGGCTATGTTGATTTTGTTTCAACTACCTGCGTGAACATGTGCCAAGTCAAGTCACTTAAATCATTCAGAGGAGGATACCACCCTATCATACCACATCACAACCATTTTAATAGCATGTTGGCACGCAAGGTAAACCATTATAAGCTCCTAGCTAATTAAGCATGGCATAAGAAACTATGATCTCTAATTGTCATTGCAAACATGTTTATTCATAATAGGCTGAATCAGGAACGATGAACTAATCATATTTACAAAAACAAGAGACGAGCTCAAACCAGCTTCTCTTATGTTAATAAGTTCATCATATAATCATCATAATTGCCTTTCACTTGCACGACCGAACGATGTGGATAATAATAATAGTGCGCGTGCATTGGACTAAGCTGGAATCTGCAAGCATTCAATAAACAGGAGAAGACAAGGCAATATGGGCTCTTTTGTCAGATCAACAATAATGCATATAAGAGCCACTTTAACAATTTAATCATGGTATTCTCCTATCGACCCCAAAGAAAAAAAATAAAAAAAACTATTTACACGGGAAAGCTCCCAACAAGCAAAAAGAAGAACAAGAAATCTTTTTGGGTTTTCTTTTTAATTACTACTACAAGCATGGAGATTAAAACTAGCTAAAAGTTACAACTAATTTTTTTATTAAGGTTTATTAAACACACAAGAAGAAAGCATAAAAAGAGAAAATAAACTAGCATGGATGATTCGGGTATTTTCAGAGTACCGGGGAGTTACGGGAATTCACCAGGAGAAGTATTGGGCCTTATTGGGCCATACGGGAATAGAGGAGAGAGGCCAAAAGGAAGGAGGCGCCCCCACTGGTCCGAATTGGACAAGGGGTGTATCCCCCTTTTCCTTTTCCCTCCCCCCCTCTTTCCTTCTCTCCTACTCCGGAAAGGAAAGGGAATCCTACTAGGACTTGGGAGTCCTGGTAGGACTCCGCACACTTGGCGCGCCCCCTCTAGGGCCGGCCTCTCCCTCCCTCCTTTATATACAGGGGAAGGGGCACCTCTAGACACACAAGTTGATCTCTTAATCTCTCCCAGCCGTGTGTGGTGCCCCCCTCCACCATAATCCACCTCGATCATATCGTAGCGGTGCTTAGGCGAAGCCCTGCGTCGGTAGCATCATCATCATCACCGTCACCACACTGTCGTGCTGACGAAACTCTCCCGTGAAGCTTTGCTGGATCGGAGTTCGCGGGACCTCATCGAGCTGAACGTGTGCTGAACTCGGAGGTGCCGTACGTTCGGTACTTGGATCGGTCGGATCGTGAAGACGTACGACTACATCAACCGCGTTGTCATAACGCTTCTGCTTTCGGTCTACAAGGGTACGTGGACACACTCTCCCCTCTCGTTGCTATGCATCACCATGATCTTGCGTGTGCGTAGGAATTTTTTTGAAATTACTACGTTCCCCAACAGTAGCATCCGAGCCAGGTTTTATGCATAGATGTTATATGCACGAGTAGAACACAAGTGAGTTGTGGGCGATACAAGTCATACTGCTTACCGGCATGTCATACTTTGGTTCGGCGGTATTGTTGGATGAAGCGGCCCGGACCGACATTACGCGTACGCTTATGCGAGACTGGTTCTACCGACGTGCTTTGCACACAGGTGGCTGGCGGGTGTCAGTTTCTCCAACTTTAGTTGAACCGAGTGTGGCTACGCCCGGTCCTTGAGAAGGTTAAAACAACACTAACTTGACCAACTATCATTGTGGTTTTGATGCGTAGGTAAGAACGGTTCTTGCTCAGCCCGTAGCAGCCACGTAAAACTTGCAACAACAAAGTAGAGGACGTCTAACTTGTTTTTGAAGGGCATGTTGTGATGTGATATGGTCAAGACGTGATGAGATATAAGTTGTTGTATGAGATGATCATGTTTTGTTGAAGTTATCGGCAATTGGCAAAAGCCTTATGGTTGTCTTTCTATTGCATAAGATGCAAGTGCCAAATAATTGCTTTACTTTATCGCTATGTGATAGCAATAGTTGCAAGAGCAATAGTTGGCGAGACGACCATGTGATGACACATTGATATAGATCAAGATGATGGAGATCATGGTGTCATGCCGGTGACGATGGAGATCATGACAATGCTTTGGAGATGGAGATCAAAGGCACAAGATGATGATGGCCATATCATGTCACATATTATGACTGCATGTGATGTTTATCTTTTATACATCTTATTTTGCTTAGTTTGGTGGTAGCTTTATAAGATGATCTCTCACTAAATTTCAAGGTATAAGTGTTCTCCCTGAGTATGCACCGTTGCGAAAGTTCTTCGTGCTGAGACACCACGTGATGATCGGGTGTGATAGGCTCTACGTTCAAATACAATGGGTGCAAAGCAGTTGCACACACGGAATACTCAGGTTAAACTTGACGAGCCTAGCATATGCAGATATGGCCTCGGAACACTGAGACCGAAAGGTCGAGCGTGAATCATATAGAAGATATGATCAACATAGTAATGTTCACCATTGAAAACTACTCTATCTCATGTGATGATCGGACATGGTTTAGTTGATTTGGATCACGTGATCACTTAGATGATTAGAGGGATGTCTATCTAAGTGGGAGTTCTTAAGTAATATGATTAATTGAAATTTAATTTATCATGAACTTAGTCCTGGTAGTATTAGCATATCTATGTTGTAGATCAATAGCTCGCGATGTTGCTCCCCGTTTATTGTGTTCTTACAGAAAAACTATGTTGAAAATTGTTAGTAGCAATGATACGGATTGGATCCGTGATCTAAGGATTATCCTCACTGCTGCACAGAAGAATTATGTCCTTGATGCACTGCTAGGTGACAGACCTATTGCAGGAGCAGATGCGGACGTTATGAACGTTTGGCTAGCTCAATATGATGACTACTTGATAGATTAGTGCACCATGCTTAATGGCTTAGAATCGAGGCTTCGAAGATGTTTTGAACGCCATGGAGCATATAAGATGTTTCAAGAGTTGAAATTGGTATTTCATACTCATGCCCGTGTCGAGAGGTATGAGACCTTTGACCGTACTTTGCCTACAAGATGGAGGAGAATAGCTCAACCAGTGAGCATGTGCTCAGATTGTCTAAGTACTACAATTACTTGAATCAAGTGGGAGTTAATCTTCCAGATAAGAGAGTAATCGACAAAGTTCTCTAGTCACTATCACCGAGTTACTAGAACTTAGTGATGAACTATAATATGCAAGGGATGACGAAAGTAATTCCCAAGCTCTTCGTGATGCTGAAATCGACGAAGGTAGAAATCAAGAAAAGCATCAAGTGTTGATGGTTGACAAAGACAACTAGTTTCAAAAAGGGCAAAGGGAAGAAGGGGAACTTCAAGAAGAACGGCAAGCAAGTTGCTGCTCAAGTGAAGAAGCCCAAGTCTGAACCTAAGCCTGAGACTGAGTGCTTCTACTGCAAAGGGACTAGTCACTAGAAGCGGAACTGCCCCAAGTACTTGGTGGATAAGAAGGATGGCGAGGTGAACAAAGGTATATTGGATATACATGTTATTGATGTGTACTTTACTAGTGTTTATAGCAACCCCTCGGTATTTGATACTAGTTCAGTTGCTAAGAGTAGTAACTTGAAACATGAGTTGCAGAATGAACAGAGACTAGTTAAGGGTGAAGTGACGATGTGTGTTGGAAGTAGTTCCAAGAATGATATGATCATCATCGCACACTCCCTATACTTTCGAGATTAGTGTTGAACCTAAATAAATGTTATTTGGTGTTTGCGTTGAGCAAGAATATGATTTGATCATGTTTATTGCAATACGGTTATTCATTTAAGTCAGAGAATAATTGTTATTATGTTTACATGAATAAAACCTTCTATGGTTATACACCCAATAAAATGGTTTGTTGGATCTCGATCGTAGTGATACACATATTCATAATATTAAACCCAAAAGATGCAAAGTTAATAATGATAGTGCAACTTATTTGTGGCACTGCCGTTTAGGTCATATTGGTGTAAAGCGCATGAAGAAAATCCATGCTGATGGGCTTTTGGAATCACTTGATTAATGAATCAGTAGATGCTTGCGAACCATGCCTCATGTGCAAAGATGACTAAGACTCCATTCTCCAGAACAATGGAGCGAGCAACTGACTTATTGGATATAATACATACTGATGTATGAGGTCCGACGAGTGTTGAGGCTCGCGGCAGGTATCGTTATTTTCTGACCTTCACATATGATTTGAGTAGATATGGGTATACCTACTTGAAGAAACATAAGTCTGAAACATTTGAAAAGTTCAAAGAATTTCAGAGTGAAGTGGAAAATCATTGTAACAAGAAAATAAAGTTTCTACGATCTGATCATGGAGGAGAATATTTGAGTTGCGAGTTTGGTCTTGATTTGAAACAATGCGGAATAGTTCGCAACTCATGCCACCCGGAACACCACAGCGTAATGGTGTGTCCGAACATCGTAACCGTACTTTATTAGATATGGTGCAATCTATGATGTCTCTTACCAATTTATCACTATCATTTTGGGGTTATGTATTAGAGACAGCTACATTCACGTTAAATAGGGCACCATCTAAATCTGTTGAGACGACACCATATGAACTGTGGTTTGGCAAGAAACCAAAGTTGTCGTTTCTTAAAGTTTGGGGTTGCGATGCTTATGTGAAAAAGTTTCATCCTGATAAGCTCAAACCCAAATCAGAAAAGTGCGTCTTCATAGGATACCCAAAAGTTACTGTTGGGTACACCTTCTATCACAGGTCCGAAGGCAAGATATTCGTTGCTAAAAATGGATCCTTTCTAGAGAAGGAGTTTCTCCCGAAAGAAACTGAGTGGGAGGAAAGTAGAACTTGATAAGGTAATTGTACCCTCTCCCGAATTGGAAAGTAGTTCATCATTGAAATCAGTTCCAGTGATGCTTACACCAATTAGTGAGGAAGTTAATGATGATGATCATGAAAGCTTCAGATCAAGTTACTACCGAACCTCGTAGGTCAACCAGAGTATGTTCCGCACCAGAATGGTACGGTAATCCTATTCTGGAGTTCATGTTACTTGACCATGACAAACCTACGAACTATGAAGAAGCAATGATGAGCCCAGATTCCACGAAATGGCTTGAGGCCATGAAATCTGAGATGGGATCCATGTATGAGAACAAAGTGTGTACTTTGGTTGACTTGCCCGATGATCGGCAAGCCATATAAAATAAATGGATCTTCAAGAGGAAGACGGACACTGATAGTAGTGTTACTATCTACAAAACTAGACTTGTCGGAAAAAGGTGTTGACTATGATGAGATTTTCTCACTCGTAGCGATGCTTAAGTCTGTCCGAATCATGTTAGCAAATTGCCGCATTTTATGAAATCTGGAAAATAGATAAACAAAACTGCACTCCTTAAAGGATTTATTAAAGAAATAGTTGTATATGATGCAACCAGAAGGTTTTGTCAATCCTAAAGGTGCTAACAAAATATGCAAGCTCCAGCGATCCATCTATGGACTGGTGCAAGCATCTCAGAGTTGGAATATACGCTTTGATAAGTTGATCAAAGCATATAGTTTTATACAGACTTGCGGTGAAGCCTGTATTTACAAGAAAGTGAGTGGGAGCACTGCAGTATTTCTGATAAGTATATGTGAATGACATATTGTTGATCGGAAATAATGTAGAATTATTCTGCAAAGCATAAAGGAGTATTTGAAAGGAGTTTTCCAAAGAAAGACCCCAGTGAAGCTGCATACATATTGAGCATCAAGATCTATAGAGATAGATCAAGACGCTTGATAAGTTTTATCAATGAGTACATACCTTGACAAGATTTTGAAGTAGTTCAAAATGGAACAGTCCAAGAAAGAGTTCTTTCCTGTGTTACAAGGTGCGAAATTGAGTAAGACTCAAAGCCCGACCACGGCAGAAGATAGAAATAGAATGAAAATCATTCCCTATGCCTCAACCATAGGTTCTATAAAGATGCCATGCTGTGTACCAGATCTATTGTATACCCTACACTATTTTGGCAAGGGAGTACAATAGTGATCTAGGAGTAGATCACTGGACAACGGTCAAAATTATCCTTAGTGGAATAAGGATATGTTTCTCGATTATGGAGGTGACAAAAGGTTCATCGTAAAGAGTTACGTTGATTCAAGCTTTGACACCGATCTGGATGACTATAAGTCTCGATCTAGATACATATTGAAAGTGGGAACAATTAGCTAGAGTAGCTCTGTGCAGAGCATTGTTGACATATAAATTTGCAAAATACATACGGATCTGAATGTGGTAGACTAAACTTCTCTCACAAGCAAAACAAGATCACACCTTAGTACTCTTTGGGTGTTAATCACATAGCGAATTGAACTAGATTATTGACTCTAGTAAACCCTTTGGGTGTTGGTCACATGACGATGTGAACTATGGGTGTTAATCACATGGCGATGTGAACTATGGGTGTTAATCACATGGTGATGTGAACTATTGGTGTTAAATCACATGGTGATGTGAACTAGATTATTGACTCTAGTGCAAGTGGGAGACTGAAGGAAATATGCCCTAGAGGCAATAATAAAGTTATTATTTATTTCCTTATTTCATGATAAATGTTTATTATTCATGCTAGAATTGTATTAACCAGAAACATAATACATGTGTGAATACATAGACAAACAAAGTGTCACTAGTATGCCTCTACTTGACTAGCTCGTTAATCAAAGATGGTTGAGTTTCCTAGCCATGGACATGAGTTGTCATTTGATTAACGGGATCACATCATTAGGAGAATGATGCGATTGACTTGACCCATTCCGTTAGCTTAGCACTTGATCGTTTAGTATGTTGCTATTGCTTTCTTCATGACTTATAGATGTTCCTATGACTATGAGATTATGCTACCAAACGTCACAACGTAACTGGGTGATTATAAAGGTGCTCTACAGATGTCTCCAAAGGTACTTGTTGGGTTGGCGTATTTCGAGATTATGATTTGTCACTCCGATTGTCGGAGAGGTATCTCCGGGCCCACTCGGTAATGCACATCACTATAAGCCTTGCAAGCATTGTAACTAATGAGTTAGTTATGGGATGATGTATTACGGAACGAGTAAAGAGACTTGCCAGTAACGACATTGAACTAGGTATTGAGATACCGACGATCGAATCTCGGGCAAGTAACATACCGATGACAAAGGGAACAACAGATGTTGTTATGCGGTTCGACCGATAAAGATCTTCGAAGAATATGTGGGAGCCAATATTAGCATCCAGGTTCCACTATTCATTATTGGCCGAAGACGTGTCTCGGTCATGTCTACATAGTTCTCGAACCCGTAGGGTCCACACGCTTAAAGTTTCGGTGACGATTGTATTATGAGTTTATGTGATTTGATGTACCGAAGGTAGTTTGGAGTCCCGGATGAGACCGAGGACATGACGAGGAGTCTCGAAATGGTCGAGATGTGAAGATCAATATATTGGACGACTATATTCGGACATCGGAAAGGTTCCGGGTGATTCGGGTATTTTCGGAGTACCGGGGAGTTACGAAATTCACCGGGAGAAGTATTGGGCCTTATTGGGCCATATGGGAATAGAGGAGAGAGGCCAAAAGGAAGGAGGCGCCCCCCCCACTGGTCCGAATTGGACAAGGGGTGCAGCCCCCTTTTCCTTTTCCCTCTCCCCCTCTTTCCTTCTCTCCTACTCCGGAAAGGAAAGGGGAATCCTGCTAGGACTTGGGAGTCCTAGTAGGACTCCCAACACTTGGCACGCCCCCTCTAGGGCCAGCCTCTCCCTCCCTCCTTTATATACGGGGACAGGGGGCACCTCTAGACACACAAGTTGATATGTTGATCTCTCCCAGCCGTGTGCGGTGCCCCCCTCCACCTTAATCCACCTTGATCATATCGTAGCGGTGCTTAGGCGAAGCCCTGCGTCGGTAGCATCATCATCACCGTCACTACACCGTCGTGCTGACGAAACTCTCTCGTGAAGCTCTGCTGGATCGGAGTTCGCGGGATGTCATCGAGCTAAACGTGTGCTGAACTCGGAGGTGTCGTACGTTCGGTACTTGGATCGGTCGGATCGTGAAGACGTATGACTACATCAACTACGTTGTCATAACGCTTCCGCTTTCGGTCTACGAGGGTACGTGGAAACACTCTCCCCTCTTGCTGCTATGCATCACCATGATCTTGCGTGTGTGTAGGAATTTTTTTGAAATTACTACGTTCCCCAACATTAATATGTAAAGCCAGCATTCAAATTTTCAGCAAATATTATAAACTAACCATATTCACAATAACGCTTAGGTCTCATGTTTACTCATATCAATGGCATAATCAACTAGCGAGCAATAATAATAAATCTCTGGTGACAACACTTTCTCAAAACAATCATAATATGATATAACAAGATGGTATCTCGCTAGCCCTTTTAGAGAGCGCAAAACATAAATGCAGAGCACCTTTAAAGATCAAGGACTAACTAGACATTGTAATTCATGGTAAAAGAGATCCAGTCAAGTCATACTCGATGTAAACTAATCAGCAATGAATGCAAATGACAGAGGTGCTCTCCAGCGGGTGCTTTTTAATAAGAGGAGGATGACTTAGCATAAAAGTAAATAGATAGGTGATACGTCTCCGTCGTATCTATAATTTTTTATTGTTCCATGCCAATATTCTACAACTTTCATATACTTTTGGCAACGTTTTATACTATTTTTGGGACTAACATATTGATCCAGTGCCCAGTGCCAGTTCCTGTTTGTTGCATGTTTTTTGTTTCGCAGAATATCCATATCAAACAGAGTCCAAACAGGATAAAAACTGACGGAGATTTTTTTGGAATATATATGATTTTTGAGAAGAAAATTCCATGCGAGACGGTGCCCGAGGGGGCCACGAGGTAGGGGGCGCGCCCCTGACCCTTGTGGCCGCCCTGTAAGGCGGTTGATGCCCTTCTTTCGCCACAAGAAATCTAATATCCGGATAGAGATCGTGTTAAAATTTCAGCCCAATCGGAGTTACAGATCTCCGGGAATATAAGAAACGGTGAAAGGGTAGAATCTGGGAACGCAGAAACAGAGAGAGACAGAGAGACAGATCCAATCTTGGAGGGGCTCTCGCCCCTCCCACGCCATGAAGGCCAAGGACCAAAGGGGAAACCCTTCTCCCATCTAGGGAGGAGGTCAATGAAGAAGAAGACGAAGTGGTCCCCTCTCCCCTTCTCTTCCGGTGGCGCCGGAACGCTGCCGGGGGCCATCATCATCACCGCAATCTTCACCATCATCATCACCGCAATCTTCACCAACAACCTCACCGCCATCATCACCAACTCTTCCCCCTCTATGCAGCGGTGTAACCTCTCTCTTACCCGCTGTAATCTCTACTTAAACATGGTGCTCAACGCTATATATTATTTCCGAATGATGTATGGCTATCCTATGATGTTTGAGTAGATCCGTTTTGTCCTATGGGCTATTTGATGATCAAGATTGGTTTGATTTGCATGTTTTGTTATTGGTGTTGTCCTATGGTGCTCTCCGTGTTGCGCAAGCGTGAGGGATCCCTGCTGTAGAGTGTTGCAATACGTTCATGATTCGCTTATAGTGGGTTGCGTGAGTGACTGAAACACAAACCCGAGTAAGGGGGTTGTTGCGTATGGGATGAAGAGGACTTGATGCTTTAATTATATGGTTGGGTTTTACCTTAATGATCTTTAGTAGTTGCGGATGCTTGCTAGAGTTCCAATCATAAGTGCATATGATCCAAGTAGAGAAAGTATGTTAGCTTATGCCTCTCCCTCATATAAAATTGCAATAATGACTACTGCTACCTCTTGAGCACTGCGTTGGTTTTCCCCGAAGAGGAAGGGATGATGCAGAAAAGTAGCGTAAGTATTTCCCTCAGTTTTTGAGAACCAAGGTATCAATCCAGTAGGAGGCTACGCGCGAGTCCCTCGTACCTGCACAAAACAAATAAATCCTCGCAACCAATGGAAATAAGGGTTGGCAATCCCTATAAGGCCACTTACGAGAGTGAGATCTGACAGATATGATAAGATAATATTTTTGGTATTTTTATGATAAAACATGCAAAGTAAAATAAAGGCAAAGTAAATAGCAAAGGAAATAACTAAGTAGTAGGAGATCAATATGATAAAGATAGACCCGGGGCCCATAGGTTTCACTAGTGGCTTCTCTCGAGAGCATAAGTATTCTACGGTGGGTGAACAAATTACTGTTGAGCAATTGACAAAATTGAGCATAGTTATGAGAATATCTAGGTATGATCATGTATATAGGCATCACGTCCGAGACAAGTAGACCGACTCCTGCCTGCATCTACTACTATTACTCCACTCATCGACCGCTATCCAGCATGCATCTAGAGTATTAAGTTAAAAACAGAGTAACGCCTTAAGCAAGATGATATGATGTAGAGGGATAGACTCATGCAATATGAAGAAAACCCCATCTTGTTATCCTCGATGGCAACAATACAATATGTGCCTTGCTGCCCCTACTGCCACTAGGAAAGGACACCGCAAGATTGAACCCAAAGCTAAGCACTTCTCCCATTGCAAGAAAGATCAATCTAGTAGGCCAAACCAAACTGATAATTAGAAGAGACTTGATAAGATAACCAATCATACATAAAAGAATTCATAGAAGATTCAAATATTGTTCATAGATAGACTTGATCATAAACCCACAATTCATCGGTCTCAACAAACACACCGCAAAAAGAAGATTACATCGAATAGTTCTCCACAAGAGAGGGGGAGAACGTTGTATTGAGATCCAAAAAGAGAGAAGAAGCCATCTAGCTACTAACTATGGACCCGTAGGTCTGAGGTAAACTACTCACACTTCATCGGAGGGGCTATGGTGTTGATGTAGAAGCCCTCCATGATTGATGCCCCCTCCGGCGGAGCTCCGGAACAGGCCCCAAGATGGGATCTCGTGGATACAGAAAGTTACGGCGGTGGAATTAGGGTTTTGGCTCCGTTTCTGATTGTTTGGGGGTACGTGGACATATATAGGAGGAAGGAGTACGTCGGTGGAGCAATAGGGGGCCCACGAGGGTGGAGGGCGCGCCTGGTGGGGGTGGGCGCACCCTCTACCTCGTGGCCTCCTGTTTCCTTTCTTGACGTAGGGTCCAAGTCTCCCGGGTCTTGTTCGTTGAGAAAATCACGTTCCCGAAGGTTTCATTCCGTTTGGACTCCGTTTGATATTCCTTTTCTTCGGAACCCTAAAACAGGCAAAAAAACAACAATTCTGGGTTGGGCCTCCAGTTAATAGGTTAGTCCCAAAAATAATATAAAAGTGGATAATAAAGCCCAATAATGTCCAAAACAGTAGATAATATAGCATGGAGCAATCAAAAATTATAGATACATTGGAGACGTATCAAGCCTCCCCAAGCTTAATTCATGCTCGTCCTCGAGTAGGTAAATGATAAAAACAGAATTTTTGATGCGGAGTGCTACCTGGCATAATTTTAATGTAATTCTTCTTAATTGTGGTAGGAATATTCAGATCCGAAAGATTCAAGACAAAAGTTCATATTGACATAAAAATAATAATACTTCAAGCATACTAACTAAGCAATTATGTCTTCTCAAAATAACATGGCCAAAGAAAGTTCATCCCTACAAAATCATATAGTTTAGTCATGTTTCATTTTCGTCACACAAGAATGGTCTCATCATGCACAACCCCGATGACAAGCCAAGTAATTGTTTCATACTTTAGTAATCTCAAACCTATAAACTTTCACGCAATATATGAGCGCGAGCCATGGACATAGCACTATGGGTGGAATAGAATATAATGAGGGGGGTTATGTGGAGAAGACAAAAAAGGAGAAAGTCTCACATCAACGAGGCTAATCAATGGGCTATGGAGATGCCCACCGATTGATGTTAATGCAAGGTGTAGGGATTGCCCTGCAACGGATGCACTAGAGCTATAAATGTATGAAAGCTCAACAAAAGAAACTAGTGGGTGTGCATCCAACTTGGTTGCTCATGAAGACCCAGGGCACTTGAGGAGGCCCATTGTTGGAATATACAAGCCAAGTTCTATAATGAAAAATTCCCACTAGTATATGAAAGTGACAAAACAAGAGACTCTCTATCATGAAGATTATGGTGCTAATTTGAAGCACAAGTGTGGCAAAGGATAGTAACATTGTCCCTTCTCTATTTTTCTCTCATTTTTTTTCTTTTTTATGGCCTTTCTCTTTTTGGGCCTTCTCTTTTTTATGGCCTTTCTCTTGTTTTTTATATTCCTCACTTGGGACAATGCTCTAGAAAATGATGATCATCACACTTCTATTTATTTACAACTCAATGATTACAACTCGATACTAGAACAAAATATGACTCTATATGAATCCCTCCGGCGGTGTACCGGGATATGCAATGGACCAAGAGTGACATGTATGAAAGAATTATGAACGGTGGCTTTGCCACAAATACTATGTCAACTACATGATCATGCTAAGCAATATGACAATAATGAATGTGTCATGATGAACGGAATGATGGAAAGTTGCATGGCAATATATCTCGGAATGGCTATGGAAATGCCATAATAGGTAGGTATGGTGGCTGTTTTGAGGAAGATATAAGGAGGTTTATGTGTGAAAGAGCATATCATATCACGGGGTTTGGACGCACCGGTGAAGTTTGCGCCAACTCTCAATGTGAGAAAGGGCAATGCACGGTACCGAAGAGGCTAGCAAGGATGGAAGGGTGAGAGTGCGTATAATCCATGGAATCAACATTAGTCATAAAGAACTCACATACTTACTGCAAAAATCTACAAGTCATCAAAAACCTCGGTACTACGCGCATGCTCCTAGGGGGATAGATTGGTATGAAAAGACCATCGCTCGTCCCCGGCCGCCACTCATAAGGAAGACAATCAAATAACACCTCATGTTTCAAATTTGTTGCATAACGTTTACCATACGTGCATGCTACGGGACTTGCAAACTTCAACACAAGTATTTCTCAATTTCACAACTACTCAACTAGCACTACTTTGATATTATTACCTCCATATCTCAAAACAATCATCAAGCATCAAACTTCTCTTAGTATTCAAAACACTCTTAAGAAAATTTTACTAACTTTGAATACCTAGCATATTAGGATTTTAAGCAAATTACCATGCTATTAAGACTCTAAAAATAATCTAAGTGAAGCCTGAGAGATCAATAGTTTCTATAAAACAAATCCACCACCGTGCTCTAAAAGATATAAGTGAAGTACTAGAGCAAAATTATACAACTCGAAAGATATAAGTGAAGCACATAGAGTATTCTAACAAATTCTAAATCATGTATGGCTCTCTCAAAAGGTGTGTACAGCAAGGATGATTGTGGTAAACTAAAAAGAAAAGACTCAAATAATACAAGACGCTCCAAGCAAAACACATATCATGTGGCGAATAAAAATATAGCTCCAAGTAAAGTTACCGATAGAAGTAGACGAAAGAGGGTATGCCTTCCGGGGCATCCCCAAGCTTTGGCTTTTAGGTGTCCTTATATTATCTTGGGGGTGCCATGGGCATCCCCAAGCTTAGTCTCTTGCCACTCCTTGTTCCATAATCCATCAAATCTTTACCCAAAACTTGAAAACTTCACAACACAAAACTTAAAGTAGAAAATCTCGTGAGCTCCGTTACCGAAAGAAAATAAAATACCACTTCAAGGTACTGTAATGAACTCATTCTTTATTTATATTTGTGTTATACCTACTGTATTCCAACTTCTCTATGGTTTATAAACTATTTTACTAGCCATAGATTCATCAAAATAAGCAAACAACACACGAAAAACAGAATCTGTCAAAAACAGAACAGTCTGTAGTAATCTGTAGCTAGCGCAAGATCTGGAGCCCCAAAAATTCTAAAATAAATTTCTGGACGTGAGGAATTTATCTATTAATCATCTGCAAAAATAAGTAACTAAATATCACTTTCCAAATAAAAATGACAGCAGTTCTCGTGAGCGCTAAAGTTTCTGTTTTTTACAGCAAGTTCAACAAGACTTTCCCCAAGTCTTCCCAACGGTTCTACTTGGCACAAACACTAATTAAACACAAAAACACAACCAAAACAGAGGCTAGATAAATTATTTATTACTAAACAGGAGCAAAAATAAGGAATAAAAATAAAATTGGGTTGCCTCCCAACAAGCGCTATCGTTTAACGCCCCTAGCTAGGCATAACAAGCAAAAATAGATCTAGGTATTGCCATAATAGTAAGATAGATTATTAAAACTCATCTCATATTCTCTACGTTCGGCGGCAAGTTTTCTTTTAGGCAAGAAAAAGTAATCAAAAGGGCTAAATTTAATGGGACAAAAGTCCCCAAGATCAACCTTGGGAGGTATAGGTTCCTCCTTTGGTCCTTCATATTGCACAACCAATTCATCATTATAGGCATTCTTTTGACCGAACTTTGTGAGCCTATATTCAAGAGAATATCCTATTTCATTATTTTGAATAGCCAAATCATCATTAAGTTCAGAGATTCTGTCAACTAAAACATTGGTAGGAACCCTTTTTGTAAGATTTTCATTGAAAGCAACATAGTCTAGAGATTGAAAACACATTATTTCTTCTTGATCAAAGAGGATAGACTCTATGGGAGGACGGCAAGCGTCCACCCTATAATGTGCAAAGATTTCTTTGGCCTCTTTTATTATGAATCTAAACTCATGAGCCAAAAATATAGTAGCGGCACGCTTAACAGAAGAATGCTCAATATTAGAAAATTCCAGAAAAATCCTTTGTATGGAAGGATGCATGTGCATGAATTGTCTTTCAAGTTCAACTACAAGCATGGCAATAGCGTCCGCAAGACTACTAGTTCTATGAAGGACAGAACTACCCATAGAAGGTAAAGCACCAGCACAAGTAAATAAATCTTGAATAACTCCTTTTCCAATAATATTACCACTACCAACACGGAATCTTTTTGTATGTGAGATAGTGGGTTCTTTAGTAGGAGCATCAGAATTATTATCGACAATAGTTTCCCCAATTTCAGACATAGAGGCAGAAGGTAAAGGACTAGACATAACGACAAGGAAACAAACTTACACACAAGCAAACAGAAGGAAAGCGGGCAAAAAGAGGCAAATAGGGAAAGAGAGGGAGGATAGAGAGAGAGAGGGCGAATAAAACGGCAAGGGTGAAGTGGGGGAGAGGAAAACGAGAGGCAAATGGCAAATAATGTAATGCAGGAGATAAGGGTATGTGATGGGTACTTGGTATGTTGACTTTTGCATAGACCTCCCCGGCAACGGCGCCAGAAATCCTTCTTGCTACCTCTTGAGCACTGCGTTGGTTTTCCCCGAAGAGGAAGGGATGATGCAGCAAAGTAGCGTAAGTATTTCCCTCAGTTTTTTAGAACCAAGGTATCAATCCAGTAGCAGGCTACGCGCGAGTCCCTCGTACCTGCACAAAACAAATAAATCCTCGCAACCAACGCAAATAGGGGTTGTCAATCCCTATAAGGCCACTTACGAGAGTGAGATCTGATAGATATGATAAGATAATATTTTTGGTATTTTTATGATAAAAGATGCAAAGTAAAATAAAGGCAAAGGAAATAGCAAAGGAAATAACTAAGTAGTAGGAGATCTATATGATAAAGATAGACCCGGGGGCCATAGGTTTCACTAGTGGCTTCTCTCGAGAGCATAAGTATTCTACGGTGGGTGAACAAATTACTGTTGAGCAATTGACAGAATTGAGCATAGTTATGAGAATATCTAGGTATGATCATGTATATAGGTGAGGGAGTCCTGGATTAGGGGGTGTTCAGGTAGCCGGACTATACCTTCAGCCGGACTCCAGGACTATGAAGATACAAGATTGAAGACTTCATCCCGTGTCAGGATGGGACTTTCCTTGGCGTGGATGGCAAGCTTGGCGATGCGGATATTCAAGATCTCCTACCATTGTAACCGACTCTGTGTAACCCTAACCCTATCCGATGTCTATATAAACCGGAGGGTTGTAGTCCGTAGGACATCAACTCCATATACAACAATCATACCATAGGCTAGCTTCTAGGGTTTAGCCTCCTTGATCTCGTGGTAGATCTACTCTTGTACTACCCATATCATCAATATTAATCAAGACGGAGTAGGGTATTACCTCCATCGAGAGGGCCCGAACCTGGGTAAAAACATCGTATCCCTTGTCTCCTGTTACCATCCGGCCTTGACGCACAGTTCGGGACCCCCTACCCGAGATCTGCCGGTTTTGACACCGACATTGGTGCTTTCATTGAGAGTTCCTCTGTGTCGTCGCGTTTAGGCCCGATGGCTCCTTTGATCATCAACAACGATGCGGTCCAGGGTGAGACTTTTCTCCCCAGACAGATCTTCGTCTTCGGCGGCTTCGCACTGCGGGCCAATTCGCTTGGCCACCTGGAGCAGATCAAAAGCTACGCCCCTGGCAATCAAGTCAGGTTCGGAAGCCTAAACTACATGGCAGACATCCGCGGAGATTTGATCTTCGACGGATTTGAGCCACAACCAAGCGCGCTGCACTGTCTCGCGCGGCATGATCTAGCTCTGTCACCGAACAGTATCCCGGAGGCCGCAAACGCACCAGCTCTGACCCATAATTCGGAGCCAGTAGTGTCAATCGAGGATGAGCGGTTGCACGTCACCTCGGGGGCTGCGATCTCAAAGGCGATCGAGCCGAACGCCGGCCCCACACTCCGCGTTGTTGGGGAACGTTGCAGAAAACAAAAAATTTCCTACGGTTTCACCAAGATCCATCTATGAGTTCATCTAGCAACGAGTGATCGGATTGCATCTACATACCTTTGTAGATCACGCCGCGGAAGCGTTCAAAGAACGGGGATGAGGAAGTCGTACTCGACGGGATCCAAATCACCGGAGATCCTAGCGCCGAACGGACGGCACTTCCGTGTTCAACACACGTACGGTCAGCGTGATGTCTCCTCCTTCTTGATCCAATAAGGGGGGAGGAGAGGTTGATGAAGATCCAGCAGCACGACGGCGTGGTGGTGGATGCAGGGGTCACCACAGTAGGGCTTCGCCGTTCTACTACGAGAGGGAGAGGTGTAGCAGGGGAGAGGGAGGCACCAAGACTCAAGGGTGCGGCTGCCCCCTCCCTCCCCCCACCTTTATATAGGCCCCCTAGGGGGTGCGCCTAAAGGAAATATGCCCTAGAGGCAATAATAAAGTTATTATTTATTTCCTTATAATCATGATAAATGTTTATTATTCATGCTAGAATTGTATTAACCGGAAACATAATACATGTGTGAATACATAGACAAACAAAGTGTCACTTGTACGCCTCTACTTGACTAGCTCGTTAATCAAAGATGGTTATGTTTCCTAACCATGAACAATGAGTTGTTATTTGATTAACGAGGTCACATCATTAGTTGAATGATCTGATTGACATGACCCATTCCATTAGCTTAGCACCCGATCGTTTAGTATGTTGCTATTGCTTTCTTCATGACTTATACATGTTCCTATGACTATGAGATTATGCAACTCCCGTTTACCGGAGGAACACTTTGGGTGCTACCAAACGTCACAACGTAACTGGGTGATTATAAAGGAGCATTACAGGTGTCTCCAAAGGTAGATGTTGGGTTGGCGTATTTCGAGATTAGGATTTGTCACTCCGATTGTCGGAGAGGTTTCTCTGGGCCCTCTCGGTAATACACATCACATAAGCCTTGCAAGCATTACAACTAATATGTTAGTTGTGAGATGATGTATTACGGAACGAGTAAAGAGACTTGCTGGTAACGAGATTGAACTAGGTATTGGATACCGACGATCGAATCTCGGGCAAGTAACATACCGATGACAAAGGGAACAACGTATGTTGTTATGCGGTCTGACCGATAAAAATCTTCGTAGAATATGTAGGAGCCAATATGGGCATCCAGGTCCTGCTATTGGTTATTGACCGGAGACGTGTCTCGGTCATGTCTACATTGTTCTCGAACCCGTAGGGTCCGCACGCTTAAGGTTAGGATGACAGTTACATTATGAGTTTATGCATTTTGATGTACCGAAGGTTGTTCGGAGTCCCGGATGTGATCACGGACATGACGAGGAGTCTCGAAATGGTCGAGACGTAAATATTGATATATTGGAAGCCTATGTTTGGACATCGGAAGTGTTCCGGGTGAAATTGGGATTTTACCGGGTTACCGGGAGGTTACCGGAACCCCCCGGGAGCCATATGGGCCTTCATGGGCCTTAGTGGAAAGGAGAAAGGGGCAGCCCAAGGTGGCTGCTCCACTTCCCCCTCCCCTAGTCCTATTAGGACTAGGAGAAGGTGGCCGGCCCCCCTCTCTCTCTTTCCCCCCCTTGGGGAATCCTAGTTGGAATAGGATTGGGGGGGAGTCCTACTCTCGGAAGGAGTAGGACTCCTCCTGCGCCCTCTCCCTTGGCCGGCGCCCCCCTCCCCCCTTGGCTCCTTTATATACTGAGGTAGAGGCACCCTAGAACACACAAGTTGATCCACGTGATCTATTCCTTAGCCGTGTGCGGTGCCCCCTGCCACCATATACCTCGATAATACTATAGCGGAGTCTAGGCGAAGCCCTGCTGCTGTAGTTCATCAAGATCGTCACCACGCCGTCGTGCTGACGAAACTCTACCCCGACACTTTGTTGGATCGGAGTCCAGGGATTGTCATCGAGCTGAACGTGTGCTCGAACTCGGAGGTGCCGTAGTTTCGGTACTTGATCGGTTGGATCATGAAGACGTATGACTACTTCCTCTACGTCGTGTCATCGCTTCCGCAGTCGGTCTGCGTTGGGTACGTAGACAACACTCTCCCCCTCGTTGCTATGCATCACATGATCTTGCGTGTGCGTAGGAAATTTTTTGAAATTACTACGAAACCCAACAGGCATCCGGTCTCGTATGTGTATCTTGCAAATCTCTATGTGTCCCACCTGGACTAGATCCCGGATGGAGTTGAAGCGTCTCTTGATGTGTTTGGTCCTTTTGTGAAATCTGGATTCCTTTGCCAAGGCAATTGCACCAGTATTGTCACAAAAGATTTTCATTGGACCCGATGCATTAGGTATGACACCTAGATCGGATATGAACTCCTTCATCTAGACTCCTTTGTTCGCTGCTTCCGAAGCAGCTATGTACTCCGCTTCACATGTAGATCCCGCTACTACGCTTTGTTTAGAACTGCACCAACTGACAGCTCCACCGTTTAATGTAAACACGTATCCGGTTTGCGATTTAGAATCGTCCGGATCAGTGTCAAAGCTTGCATCAATGTAACCTTTTACGGTGAGCTCTTTGTCACCTCCATATACGAGAAACATATCCTTAGTCCTTTTCAGGTATTTCAGGATGTTCTTGACCGCTGTCCAGTGATCCACTCCTGGATTACTTTGGTACCTCCCTGCTAAACTTATAGCAAGGCAAACATCAGGTCTGGTACACAGCATTGCATACATGATAGATCCTATGGCTGATGCATAGGGAACATCTTTCATATTCTCTCTACCTTCTGCAGTTGTCGGGCATTGAGTCTTACTCAACTTCACACCTTGTAACACAGGCAAGAACCCTTTCTTTGCTTGATCCATTTTGAACTTCTTCAAAATTTTGTCAAGGTATGTGCTTTGTGAAAGTCCAATTAAGCGTCTTGATCTATCTCTATAGATCTTAATGCCTAATATGTAAGCAGCTTCACCGAGGTCTTTCATTGAAAAACTTTTATTCAAGTATCCCTTTATGCTATCCAGAAATTCTATATCATTTCCAATCAGCAATATGTCATCCACATATAATATCAGAAATGCTACAGAGCTCCCACTCACTTTCTTGTAAATACAGGCTTCTCCAAAAGTCTGTATAAAACCAAATGCTTTGATCACACTATCAAAACATTTATTCCAACTCCGAGAGGCTTGCACTAGTCCATAAATGGATCGCTGGAGCTTGCACACTTTGTTAGCTCCCTTTGGATCGACAAAACCTTCCGGTTGCATCATATACAACTCTTCTTCCAGAAATCCATTCAAGAATGCAGTTTTGACATCCATCTGCCAAATTTCATAATCATAAAATGCGGCAATCGCTAACATGATTCGGACGGACTTAAGCATCGCTACGGGTGAGAAGGTCTCATCGTAGTCAATCCCTTGAACTTGCCGAAAACCTTTTGCAACAAGTCGAGCTTTGTAGACAGTAACATTACCATCAGCGTCAGTCTTCTTCTTAAAGATCCATTTATTTTCAATTGCTTGCCGATCATCGGGCAAGTCAACCAAAGTCCATACTTTGTTCTCATACATGGATCCCATCTCAGATTTCATGGCTCCAAGCCACTTTGCGGAATCTGGGCTCACCATCGCTTCTTCATAGTTCGTAGGTTCATCATGATCTAGTAGCATGACTTGCAGAACAGGATTACCGTACCACTCTGGTGTGGATCTTACTCTGGTTGATCTACGAGGTTCAGTAGTATCTTGATCTGAAGTTTCATGATCATTATCATTGGCTTCCTCTCTAACTGGTGTAGGTGTCACTGAAACAGTTTTCTGTGATGTACTACTTTCCAGTAAGGGAGCAGGTACAGTTACCTCATCAAGTTCTACTTTCCTCCCACTCACTTCTTTCGAGAGAAACTCCTTCTCTAGAAAGGATCCATTCTTAGCAACGAATGTCTTGCCTTCGGATCTGTGATAGAAGGTGTACCCAATAGTCTCCTTTGGGTATCCTATGAAGACACATTTCTCCGATTTGGGTTCGAGCTTATCAGGTTGAAGCTTTTTCACATAAGCATCGCAGCCCCAAACTTTAAGAAACGACAACTTCGGTTTCTTGCCAAACCACAGTTCATAAGGCGTCGTCTTAACGGATTTTGATGGTGCCCTATTTAACGTGAATGCGGCCGTCTCTAAAGCATAACCCCAAAACGATAGCGGTAAATCAGTAAGAGACATCATAGATCGCACCATATCTAGTAAAGTACATTACGACGTTCGGACACACCATTTCGCTGTGGTGTTCCAGGTGGCGTGAGTTGCGAAACTATTCCACAATTTTTCAAATGTACACCAAACTCGTAACTCAAATATTCTCCTCCACGATCAGATCGTAGAAACTTTATTTTCTTGTTACGATGATTTTCAACTTCACTCTGAAATTCTTTGAACTTTTCAAATGTTTCAGATTTATGTTTCATTAAGTAGATATACCCATATCTGCTTAAATCATCTGTGAAGGTGAGAAAATAACGATATCCGCCACGAGCCTCAATATTCATCGGACCACATACATCGGTATGTATGATTTCCAACAAATCTGTTGCTCTCTCCATAGTACCGGAGAACGGTGTTTTAGTCATCTTGCCCATGAGGCACGGTTCGCAAGTACCAAGTGATTCATAATCAAGTGGTTCCAAAAGTCCATCAGTATGGAGTTTCTTCATGCGCTTTATACCGATATGACCTAAACGACAGTGCCACAAATAAGTTGCACTTTCATTATCAACTCTGCATCTTTTGGTTTCAACATTATGAATATGTGTATTACTACTATCGAGATTCAATAAGAATAAACCACTCTTCAAGGGTGCATGACCATAAAAGATATTACTCATATAAATAGAACAACCATTATTCTTTGATTTAAATGAATAATTGTCTCGCATTAAACAAGATCCAGATATAATGTTCATGCTCAATGCTGGCACCAAACAACAATTATTTAGGTCTAATATTAATCCCGAAGGTAGATGTAGAGGTAGCGTGCCGACTGCGATTACATCGACTTTGGAACCATTTCCCACGCGCATCATCACCTCGTCCTTTGCCAGTGCTCGCTTATTCCGTAGTCCCTGTTTCGAGTTGCAAATATTAGCAACAGAACCAGTATCAAATACCCAGGTGCTACTGCGAGCTCTAGTAAGGTACACATCAATAACATGTATATCACATATACCTTTGTTCACCTTGCCATCCTTCTTATCCGCCAAATACTTGGGGCAGTTCCGCTTCCAGTGACCAGTCTGCTTGCAGTAGAAGCACTCAGTTTCAGGCTTAGATCCAGACTTGGGTTTCTTCTCCTGAGCAGCAACTTGCTTGCCGTTCTTCTTGAAGTTCCCCTTCTTCTTCCTTTTGCCCTTTTTCTTGAAACTAGTGGTTTTGTTAACCATCAACACTTGATGCTCCTTTTTGATTTCTACCTCCGCAGCTTTCAGCATTGCGAAGAGCTCGGGAATAGTCTTGTTCATCCCTTGCATATTATAGTTCATCACGAAGCTCTTGTAGCTTGGTGGCAGTGATTGGAGAATTCTGTCAATGACGCAATCATCCGGAAGATTAACTCCCAATTGAACCAAGTGATTATTATACCCAGACATTTTGAGTATATGCTCACTGACAGAACTGTTCTCCTCCATCTTGCATCTATAGAACTTATTGGAGACTTCATATCTCTCAATTCGGGCATTTGCTTGAAATATTAACTTCAACTCCTGGAACATCTCATATGCTCCATGACGTTCAAAACGTCATTGAAGTCCCGATTCTAAGCCGTAAAGCATGGCACACTGAACTATCGAGTAGTCATCAGCTTTGCTCTGCCAGACGTTCATAACATCTGGTGTTGCTCCAGCAGCAGGCCTGGCACCCAGCGGTGCTTCCAGGACGTAATTCTTCTGTGCAGCAATGAGGATAATCCTCAAGTTACGGACCCAGTCCGTGTAATTGCTACCATCATCTTTCAACTTTGCTTTCTAAAGGAACGCATTAAAATTTAACGGAACAACAACACGAGCTATCTATCTACAATCAACATAAACAAGCAAGATACTATCAGGTACTAAGTTCATGATAAATTTAAGTTCAATTAATCATATTACTTAAGAACTCCCACTTATATAGACATCCCTCTAATCTTCTAAGTGATTACGTGATCCAAATCAACTAAACCATAACCGATCATCACGTGAGATGGAGTAGTTTTCAATGGTGAACATCGTTTATGTTGATCATATCTACTATATGATTCACGCTCGACCTTTCGGTCTCCGTGTTCCGAGGCCATATCTGCATATGCTAGGCTCGTCAAGTTTAACCTGAGTATTCTGCGTGTGCAAAACTGGCTTGCACCCGTTGTAGATGGACGTAGAGCTTATCACACCCGATCATCACGTGGTGTCTGGGCACGACGAACTTTGGCAACGGTGCATACTCAGGGAGAACACTTCTTGATAATTTAGTGAGAGATCATCTTATAATGCTACCGTCAATCAAAGCAAGATAAGATGCATAAAAAGATAAACATCACATGCAATCAATATAAGTGATATGATATGGCCATCATCATCTTGTGCTTGTGATCTCCATCTCTGAAGCACCGTCATGATCACCATCGTCACCGGCGCGACACCTTGATCTCCATCGTAGCATCGTTGTCGTCTCGCCAATCTTATGCTTCCACGACTATCACTACCGTTTAGTAATAAAGTAAAGCATTA
This sequence comes from Triticum urartu, assembly GCF_003073215.2. Lineage (NCBI taxonomy): Eukaryota > Viridiplantae > Streptophyta > Magnoliopsida > Poales > Poaceae > Triticum > Triticum urartu. The sequence continues at coordinate 568,115,827 of NC_053028.1, forward strand.
CATCGCGATTGCATTGCATACAATAAAGCGACAACCATATGGCTCCTGCCAGTTGCCGATAACTCGGTTACAAAACATGATCATCTCATACAATAAAATT